>NW_026619222.1:0-9272 GCF_000801105.2 Raphanus sativus | reverse complement strand
AGATATGACAATTATCGCCATTGTCAATGGTTATGTGAGAAACCATCATCGTCACTAGTGAATTTTGAATTTTGAATTTTCTATTTTCCATTTCAAAAAAAATTTGTGAATTTTTTATTTAGTTCTTCTCTATTTAAAATTTAATTTTATTTATTATTAATTTTTAGTTATTTTATTTTATTAATACTTTAGAAAATAATTTTTAAAATATTTATTTAATTTTCTAAAATTTTATTTTTTAATTTTTTAATTTTTGTAAATTTTATTAAAAGTTTCGATTTTTATTTTTTTTTGGATTTTTATTTATTTATTTTGTTTATTTTATTAATTAAATAATTATTTTTGAAAAATTACCTGCTGAACCGGTCAACTTTTTGATTTGAAGGTTTTTATGATACAAATGTCACTTTGAAGATTAAAAATGTTAGTGAAAAAACTTCAGGGTTTAAAGTGCTAGTAAGTGACACTTCGAAGGTTTTTTATGCGATTTTCCCTTAAAATATATCTGAAATTTCTGAAGCTCTTCTACAGTTTTTCTTGAGCCATGACTGCGCAGGTACACCCTTCTTTCATATATTTTTCTTGAAATAATCAATTATATTTAGTTTAACTGATGTTGATTAGCTATTTTATAGAAACTAATCAATCATACTTAAAATAAAGTAAATATATAAATATTACAATTAGCCATACTGATCTCAGATTTAAAATAACAGAAATCTGTGTTGCAACTGAGTGTTCACGAGGAAAGGATCAGAAAGAAATCGTGGAAGACTGTTTCTAAGTTTTCAGGTATCTTCATAAACTTCAAATTTACGATAATATGATTATTATTTTTGTAAAGTTGGGAGAATAAACATTTCTTATAATTTGTTTCATTTTTAGGTGTTACTTCGATAGCAATGGATGACAAAACCGGGAAAATGACGGTGGTGGGAGAAGTTGATGTACCGAAACTCGTAAAGAAGCTAAGGAAGATATGTACCGCAGATATCGTTTCGGTGGAAATTGTTAAACCACCTGAGAAAAAGGAAGAGAAAAAGGAGCCGGAGAAACCGAAAGAACCCGAGGTTATTGCTCACCCGGTTACCTATTGGAACAACCAGTACCAATACCATCCTGCTTCATATGCAAGTTCTTACTATCCACCATATGGGTATTCTAGAGTTGTGGTGGAGGAACCAAGGCCTTGTGTGATTATGTAATTTTTCCTAGAATTATTTCATTAGTGTTAATTATGTTTGCACTTAATTTTGATGGAAGAGTGTATTTTTGGGTATTATAATCAACATTTCCCGTATGAGCTTATTCGATAAAAACAGTCAACTTATGTATCATGTATGATGAAGTTGATTTCAGTCTTTTTAGATACGCTTTATTAAATCTTTTACTTCTAGTCATGCAGTAATCATTAATCTTTTTCTCGCGGCTTCATTCATGTAGACACTTTTTTCGTATGTTAAACATGTACTTTTACCTTGTCTTTAGCTAGTATTAAATCAAATATGTTTGGAGGGATTAGTTGAATCGGTTCATAACTGGATAAATATGTGATACATATATTTATACACGTTTTTTTTATTAATCTAAAATATCCTGAATCTATAAAGACACACAGACTAATTCACAAGAGGAAGTGTACGTACCATCTCCAAGTATATTTATACACATTTGATTCAAAAAGAAAAAAAAAGACTATCTCCAAGTATATTTACATACAGCTGTGTAGTCATGTCGCTTTTCAGATTATTTGTTAACATCTAGATTTTCCACATAATATGTAGTTAGTTGTATATTCTCGGTTGTACAAAAATATAATTTTTTTTGGAATGAGTGGCGAGTATTGTAATTAATAAATGAAAGAAAAAGACAAGTTCGAAAGTCTTCTTTAATAAAAAAATACAAATGAAGGAAAATACAAAAGTACATTGACTTGAGGGTTCCATATGTCGAATGAGGCTTACGAGGGCATTTCGTCGAAAATCCAAGTCCTCTTGATTTTTTTTTCTGCAAAACTAATCTAAAATATCTTGTACTTCCAATGAATGAATGAACTATATTTATCAAACCCAGGGACTGACCAATATACTTTTCTTTCTGATGGAACAAGTAAGAGTGACTCCCAACTGCATTATCCATCATGTCATTTCTGATGGAACAAGTAAGTGCGTTCTAGAGAGGAAGAAAGTACCAGGAGAAGCTGGGACTTCGGTGAGTAGAAGCAGAGCACCGAGGAGATACGCAGCTACGGATTCCTCTCAGGATCTTCTTGACGTTTCTGACCCTGTAACAAACTTTCTAGGCCCACATCTCAAGAGTCGATACTCGATTTACACATTTTTAATCGGTTTGAACATCGAACCCGGTTTAGAATCAACCGATGGAACCTGAACCGAGAAGATCCTCCCAAGCTATAATTTATCATCGGTCTAGTAAAAGTTCGACTCAATTTTATCATCAAGCTATATTTTCAATTTTCTTTTCTCTCTTAGTTGATTATATTGGCTGTTATCTTTAAATCCATGTTAGTTCTTTATTGTTTATTGGTAACCCTAGAAAAACCACTTAATATTGCCATAAAAATTAATTTGATGCTCTGACAAATATTTTTGAAAACCAACGTAAAAACTAACTGAATATAAATAACGTTTTAAAATATAGAAATTTAAAAAATCATATTTATCAAAACAAAAAATTAATGTAAAAACTAAAACTATCAGAAAATTAGCTAGCTTGGTATTTTAGTTAACTCTAACAAAATATAAAAAGCATTTTAGAATCTTAAAAAAATAAAAACTTCCATAGTCTTTTAGAACAAAATGAAAATCAGTATCAAAAAACTAACTTGGAAAAAAAAATTATCTAAATAAAATAATTTGATATCTAGACTAACTATTTTTTTTTCTTTGAAACTGGCTTTATCTAGACTAACTATTTGAAACAACTTATCTCTAATATTTATTAGGCTATAGTAAATGTAGACAGTGTATATCAAATCACTCCAAATTGAAGTTGGAGTTGGTTATACCTTTGTATAAGAAACATTTTAGCATGAATTAATGCCCACTCTAACAAATAACTAGCGGTATACACACATAATAAAATGGAAAAGGTTGGACAACCGAGGTGTTGGTATGGGGTTTATGAAGAAAGGCAAAGAGAATGGAATGTAAGCTAGCATGCTTAAGCACACTTGAGTTAGCAAAAAAATCAAAGGCGTATGACAAAAAAACAGTGAAGAAACTGAAAATAATTTTTAGATTGCCTAGAGAAGTATATTTTTATAACATATGTTCTTACATATATACATATTTTTTTTCTTTGCCATCTAGATTTTTATTTATATTAAACAAGATTAAGATTACAAAACATAAAAGTCCAAACCGAATGGACATCCAGGCCCTACAAGCAAGACCAATCATAAACACTACGAAAACTCACCACCGACCCAATTTAAACCCACATTCAAAGTACAACTCGGTAATGACGAAATGACGCGTCACTAACACGAAAAAGATATGACACGTGTGTGGAAATAACGCCACCGTCAACTCACCACCGATTTTACCGACATAAAATCGCCACCATACCTACACGGAGTATCACCGGAAACCACCGGGAACAGAACCAAAGCTGAGAAAACACCACTTCAGGCCGATACCTTCATCGCCTGATCACCATCTTTTGGAGATCTTCGATCGACCTAACATCGAAATCTCATCCAACAAGACACACACATATCAGAGAGAAAATGAAAGAGAGAAGTTACTCTTTAGAATTCTTACATATATACATATAAACACTAAACATATAAATAAATTTAAAATTATAGTAAACGTAAAATGTTGAGACAGAAGATTTTTATATCCATAAAAGGTTTGTTAATTTGGATATAAAACGTCTCTACAAAAAAAATGAACAGAAGAGAACAGAGAAGCATATAACCGGGGGAGGTGTTTTAGCCTTTGACTGCACTCTCACTCTCACGCCCTTTTGTCTCTTCTTCTCTCCGGTGAGTTATATCCTACGCTCTCTACCTCTCTGATTATTACTCTGTAGTTCGTAGTCTGGTCTGATTATCACTCATTTCGCTTCCCTGTGGTACGCATGTCGGAATGTATGAGTTAGATATTGTTGAAAGCTCTTATCTCCAAGCTTTTGATCTAACTGTCTGAAGCTCGAAATTTGTCTTTCAGTATGAGCAACAAAGACGAAGCTCTTCGAGCCAATACAATAACAAGTTCCCTGGCGCCGTAGTTACTTTCTTATAATCTATGGAGACAATATGATATATCACTTTAGCTTATGTGTTGTGTTGCTGTGTGTGTACTGTTTATTTTTTCCTAGACTTTAACTTGGGTTTTGTCAGTTAGTTTATGAAGTTAATCCTGAGACTTAGTGACATCCACTAATCCAGAGTTGATAAGAAAATCACACTGAAAATAAAAAAGGCATAGATGCATTGCATGATAAGCATTGAAAATACAACATGAAACATCAATAAGGTCACAAGGTTTCTTGGGGATAAAGAAAGTACTACTAGTACGATAAAACCTGACAAGGAAACTACAAAACTCATAATAAAACAAACAAAAATACAACTCATTGATGAGTGATGGATGAAGGGTGTGGTGATGGTGCTGAACTGATGATGAAAGATTCAACCACGTGTGACAGTGATCTTGATCGAGTGAACTTTTTTCCTGATGTGAAGCATCTCACAGTGGACAGTATCATGCTCTTTAAGCCTGTTCCTTCTACAAATCTTGTTCCATCCTTTGAAGAAAATCCTATCATCAGTCCATTTCCCTTTAACCCCATGCATGATCCCTTCTCCATCTATGTACTTGATGCGGTCACCAAATTTAAGCTTATGTTTTTTCACCACCTTTGCAGGAATCAACTGCATAACACACAAAACCCAAAAAAACATGTATATACCAGCCAGCCATATTAAGAGAAGGAAAAAGACAGTAAAACAGATCTTTAAGTTACCAGCTCATAGATCCTGCTCTTGAGGGTGGTAGTAAAGCATGGATTAGACTCAACCTCCAAATTCGAAAACCCTTCAACAACTGTGACAAAAAAAAAACATGTTTCAGCAACAAGTTTGTGTGTTAGTAAGTACTAGTATGATATATCCAACCTTCAGCATTAGATACAATGTCAACACTCTGGCTGACTTCATTATCTTCACCAGCATCGAATGAAGGATCATCATCATCATCACCTTCTTCTTCTTCTTCTTTTTTGTCAGAATCAACATCAGAGAGGTTGACTGACTCCACAGCAGCTCTTATCTCTTTACATCCGGAAAGACCAAAGACACTGACTTCAAAAGTGTGGAAACCGTCGTAGACAAAGGTCAAGAACTCTCCGTCCTTGAGCTCATGGTCCTCTGCAAACTTGGACCACCCTGAAGTGAAATACGCACGGTCACGTATTTTCTTGAAGCTCACAGTCCAAACACCACCCCCTGTGCCTTGGAGCTTAGCTGTTTGTGGCAGTGGGTCTTCAAGATGCTCACTGAAAGACTCTGGAATCGCCTGATAATTATCAAACATACTCATCAGAAAACTCATACTAAAATCAAAAGACTTAAACCATAACGTATGAAGAATCAAGAATCTTTTGATCACATTTCATCCCAAGTAACTAAAGATTCTTTGCTCCTAAACCATAACTCTCCCAAACATAATACTTTCTACTTGTTACATTGGAAGAAGGAAAAATTGAAAGAGAGAAGAAGAGATGTACCATCGATTCAGAAGCGGTTTGTGAGAGGAAGACCTTGGAGAAACGGGGAAGAACATCATCTTCCTCACTTCCAGACATGGAGAGAGGTGATCTGTTGTAAGAGAGATTCTTTTAAAATGGGTTGGAGAGAGAGAGAGATAGCAATGAGAGAAATGAGTCAAAAACAACGGGACTTATATAGACCAAGTTTGAGTCAAAGGAGTCAAAAAGCTTTGAGAAGAACACAGAGTTGGACATCTACAAAATTTTACAGTCAAAGCCGCAGAGAAGCTAGTTATGAATGGATGTTGGTACACTGACAGAGTAAAACTCATATAGTAAACATTTTGACTATGGTCAAACCAAAGTACATCTTTGTTTGATCACACTCTCTGTATCCATAAACGTCAAACTGACACAGAAAATGCATGTCTGAGAACTTAAAAATCTTTAGAGAGAAAGATATAAAATAATGAAAAGTTGAACAAGCCAAGTTAGGAAGACAATATAATTCTACCGGACACAATATAAGGTTTGAACTTAATTTACAGGGGGAAATAGTAGAAATTCTACCATATAAATTTTGAAAACAAATTAGATTTTTTTTTTTGGTCAAAACAAATTAGATAAAAGTACCTTTTTCTAGAAAGTAGCCAACGCAATAGGAGTACTAATTAATTGTTCGAAATTAAGCATTTAATTACTAAAATGCTTCAAAGTAAGGCCCATATAAAAACTAAAATTATTCAATGAAGGCCCATACCCTGACCCAATTTAACAATCTCACTTTCGTAAATGTGAGAGTTGACACTGTAAACAACAAACAAACCTTCTGAGATTTCGCCGGCGAGAGAAGAGAGAGAGAGAGATCCAACGGTCGAGATGTTCCTTCGCGCAATCGGACGGCCACTACTGGCTAAAGTGAAGCAGACGACTGGGATCGTCGGTCTCGACGTCGTGCCGAACGCGAGGGCGGTGCTGATCGATCTCTACAGCAAAACCCTAAAGGAGATCCAGGCCGTGCCGGAGGACGAAGGATACCGCAAGGCGGTGGAATCGTTCACGCGCCACCGTCTCAACGTCTGCAAAGAAGAGGAAGACTGGGAGGCGATCGAGAAGCGCCTCGGCTGCGGTCAAGTCGAGGAGCTCATCGAAGAGGCGCAGGACGAGCTCACGCTCATCGGGAAAATGATCGGTGCGTAACCGCTCTTCTTCCCCTTCTCTTAACATTGTGATTGCGATTCGTTTGCTATGGTATCTGATTTTATCATTTGAGATTGTGATTTCACTTTGTTGTTATTGTAAGGGAACAAAGTATGAAACTTTGAGCTGTTAGGTATAAAAATCTGAAACAGGGGATTGCAAAGGTGTCATCTTTATAAAAGCTAAGCGAGAGAACAAGCTTTTTGTATAGTTTGCTAAGTTAGGCGTTTGAGTGAATGTGTTTTGCGTAGTTTACTTAAGTTTGGAACCGTGTTTTTGCTCTTCAGTGTCACATAGGTTTTTGGTCGTGTTCCTAATCCGGAGTTACTTCCAGATCCAGTTTTGTTGTGGATATTGCTGTCTTAATCTTGTTTTGATGCGTAACTAACTACCTTTGGCTATTTCTTGAGAATCTGTTGAAGGTTTAACGATCTCTGTGATTTTTGTTTGACTTTCTTGGCTTGGATGGCATGTTTAATTATCTCTGTCTTGTGTAATGATGGAGTGGTGTCGAATTATGATCGTCGTGCTGACGATGTTTGATCCATAAGGCGAGCTGTCTTAGTGCGCCATGCCCTTTTTTTAAAACACATGAGTTGTTTGATCATCCTTTAAGTAGTTCTGTTTCAGGCTTCTTTATTATCAAGTGTATCCGTCTTTTATAGAAGTAGCTATTGTCTGAGCTCTTATCACATTCTTGTGCTGTAGTATGCCTACCGAGCAGACTTTCAATGTTTCATCGAATCTTCGGACCCTGAGTTTACCCACTTTACAAACACTCTCTTCACCATGGAGTCTTATGATTTGTTTGATTTGCATTTGCAGAGTGGGACCCTTGGGGTGTTCCAGATGACTACGAGTGTGAAGTCATTGAGAACGATGCACCGATTCCAAAGCACGTTCCAACGTAGGTGCTAATTGATTTTGCTTGATCTATTTGTCTTCATATTTAATGTAGAAGACTGGGAGGCGATCGAGAAGCGTCTTGGCTGCGGTCAAGTCGAGGAGCTCATCGAAGAGGCGCAAGACCAGCTCACGCTTATCGGGAAGATGATCGATGCGTAACGCTCTTCTTCCCTTTTCTTACATTGCGATTGCAATTTGTTTGCTATTTTATCTGATTTTATATAATTTAATATAGAGTTTTAAATGTATAATTTTATATAATTATTATCTTAACACTTCATTTTATTAATTTTATTTATAAAATTACTTATAAAGCTATTAAATTAAGAAAGGAATATCAAATCTTTAAAAGAATTACAATTTCCTAAATTTGTGTATTATTAAATAATTAAGTAGAACATATAGTTTCACTAAACTTTATTTTATATTATGTAAAAGATAGTTTGGAAAACAAATTTATATATATTTTTTTAGATTTACTTGTATTAAACAAAGTGTATGAGATATGTAAGTATCCGCAAAATATTAGTAAATATTCAAAAGAAAATTCGGATATCCAGAAAAAACCAAATATTTTTTTGAAGTAAATCACAAATACAGTACTGAAAATTAAGATATTATTCCATACGTACCCGTACTCCCACCGGCCACCCCTAGGCTTGGAAAGGGTAAGAACTTGCTTAAGAAGTTCCTACGTGGCCGACTCAATAAGGTCAAAAAGTCAACAGTGTTCTGGTCGTACACGCGGCCTTATGAGTAGTGTAGTGCTTCGATCCTTCCGTTTGATTTCATCGTGGCCTCGTATCGAGCCATTGATTTTAATTTCAAATAATTATTGACTCGTTTACTTTTTATGGTCATAAAATAACTAAATTCCTGTGAAATTTCTATATAATAGGGAAATCTTAGCAATTGCAATTGTCATCAAGAAACTTCAACGTCTCAAATCATCTCTCCTCTCTGTCTCTCTCATTAAAATATAGGGAAAATCACATAAAAAACCCTCAAAGTATCACTTACTAGCACTTTAAACCTTGAAGTTTTTTCACTAACACTTTTAACCTTCAAAGTGACTTTTGTATCATAAAAAACCTCCAAATCAAAAAGTTGACCTGTTCATCAGGTGATTTTTCAAAAATAATTTAATTAATAAAATAAACAAAATAAATAAATAAATAAATCCAAATAATAAATAAAAATCGAAACCTTAATAAAATTCACAAAAATGAAAATATAATAAAAATTTGAATAAATATTTTTAAAATTAAATAATTTTATAAAATTTTAACAAAATAAAAATAACTAAAATTGTAATAATAAATAAGATTAAATTTAAATAGAGAAGAACTAAATAAAAAGTTTAATTTAAAAAAAAAATAGAAAATTCAAAATTGATTTTTTTTAATTATAATATTTTTTCAAAAAAT
>NW_026619221.1:0-9278 GCF_000801105.2 Raphanus sativus | reverse complement strand
GAAGGTCAGGAAGAGCTGTGTTTTATCAACAACATGGTACTTGGTAAACAAGAAGGAGCCAAACTTTCAGTACAACAACTATCAGCAGAGACCTTATTCCAACAACCAGCAGAATGGATATCAGCCTAGGAACAACCAGCAAAGGTGGTTATCAAGCAAAAGCAAAACCCTCCTCCTGGTTTTCCAGCCAAGGTCAATAACTCTTCTCAACAGCAGCCTGCTCCATCTAGCTTACACCCCAAAGAGAGCAACTGATGCACTTCTGAAAAAAATCTTGGGTCACAGACTAGAAGTGAGAAGCATGTTAGTTATGAGCTGAAAACCTTCAACAACAAGATTGGTGGGAGCTATAATGATCTCAACAACAAGTTCAGAGCTTTGGAGAACCAGTTTGCTTCCATGAACACTCAGCAAAAATCGACAACAAGGCTCTCTACCTGGAAAACACTGAGCAAGAATCCCAAGGATGCAAAAGCCTATCACACTTAGGAGTGGTAAGGAGTTACCTCCTAGAACTCTCACCAAGGATGCTGAGAAACTAGGTGAGGGGGTGGCCATCAACATAGATGATGAAGTGGTTTATTGTTGATGAGAAGACTATGATGAGGTCTTGGAGAAGATTGTGGAAGCTAAGGGTAAAGGAAAGGTTGGGAGAGGAGAAGAAGACTGTAAAAGATGGTGAGTTGTTCCCCAGCAAAGGAGAATGCTTTTGTCCCTCCTCCTTAATGAACCCAAAACTTCCATTCCCTGGTAGGTTCAAGAAGCAGTTGCTGGAGAAGTAACAAAGCTCTGTTTGAGAAGCAAATGAGTGAGGTTCAGATCACAATGCCAATCATTGATGCTTTCATGCTGGTCCCTCAATACAACAAGTTCCTGAAAGATGTCGTAGCATCAAAGAAGAAAGAGATGGAAGGTATGATGATTCTCACTCATGAGTGCAATGCCATAATTCAGAGACTTGATGTTCCAAAGAAGCTAGAGGATCCAGGATGCTTTACACTTCCTTGTGCTCTTGGACCCATGATGTTTGAGAAATGTCTCTGTGATTTGGGAGCTAGTGTGACTTGATGCCTTTGTCGGTTGCTAAGAAGCTTGGTTTCACTCAGTACAAGAAGTGTAGACTCTCTCTGGTGTTAGCTGATCGTTCGGTGAAGTATCCTGTTGGTATCTTAGAGGACCTTCCAGTGATGGTAGGAAATTGTGAGATCCCTACAGACTTTGTGGTGCTTGAGATGGGTGAAGAAGCTCAAGATCCCTTGATCCTTGGTAGACCTTTCTTAGCCACAGCAGGAGCTATTGTTAATGTGAAAGAAGGCAAGATCGATCTCCATCGGGTGAAGGAACATTCTCCACTTTGACATCAAGGAGGTGATGAAGAGACCAGTCATGCAGGCACAAATCTTCTACATAGATGAGATGGATGCTCTTGCTGATGAGCTCCTTGAAGAGCTATCAATAGAGGATCCTTTACAGCATGCCTTGACCATTGAGAGAGATGATGAAGTGGTTGAGAACCTGGCTAGTACTGCATATGGACTGATGCTGGATTCACACAAGGGATTTAATGGCAAGGATCAGTTGAGGAGTTGCCACAGGAGGTTCATCAAGAGGCTGCAGTCACTCAACATGAAGACATCCAGCAAGATGACTGGAGTGAGCTTAAGGCGCCTAAGGTGGAACTAAAACCTCTTCCCATGGTGTAAGGTATGCATTTTTTGGTCCCAATGAAACCTATCATGTCATTGTGAGTAGTGAACTTACTGAAACTGAATTGTCTGAACTTTTGAAAACACTTAAAAGGTTTAGAAAAGCAATAGGTTACTCACATTGATGACATCAAAGGAATTTCACCATCTTTGTGCATGCATAGGATACATCTAGAGGATGAATCAATGACTTCTATCGAGCATCAAAGAAGGTTAAATCATAACCTGAAGGATGTTGTAAAGAAGGAGATTCTTAAGCTCTTGATGCTGGGGTTATTCTACCCTATTTCCCGATTCAAAATGGGTATCTCCTGTGCATTGTTCCCAAAGAAAGGTGGAACCACTGTGATTAAAAACGACAAAGATGAATTGATACCAACAAGAACTGTCACAGGTCATAGAATGTGTATTGATTACAGAAAGTTGAACTCTGCATCTCTCGAAAAGATCATTTTCCATTGCCCTTTATTGATCAGATGCTTGAGAGACTTGCTAATCATCCGTTCTATTGTTTTTCTTGATGGGTATTCAGGTTTCTTCCAAATCCCCATACATCCCCCAATGATCAAGAGAAAATGACATTCACATGTCCTTATGGTACCTTCGCATATCGAAGAATGCCATTTGGACTATATAATGCTCCAGCCACCTTCCAAAGGTGCATGATGTCAATTTTCTCTGATCTAATTGAGGATGTTGTGGAGGTGTTTATGGATGATTCTCTGTCTATGGATCTTCGTTCTCTGCTTGTTTGTCAAATTTGTGCAGGGTTCCTACAGAGATGTGAAGACACCAACCTTGTACTGAACTGGGAGAAGTGCCACTTCATGGTCAAGGAAGGGATTGTGCTTGGGCACAAGATTTCAGAGAAGGGGATTGAAGTGGACAAGGCTAAGATTGAGGTTATGGTTAGCTTGCCTCCACCTAAGACAGTGAAAGATATCAGAAGTTTTCTTGGACATGCTGGTTTCTACAGGAGGTTCATCAAAGACTTCTCCATGATCACTAGACCATTGACAAGGTTGCTTTGTAAGGAAGCCACTTTCAGCTTTAAAGTAGAGTGTCTTGAGGCCTTCAAAAAGCTGAAAAATGAACTCATCAGTGCCCCCCATAGTCCAACCACCTGATTGGGATTTCTCCCCTTTGAGATCATGTGTGATGCCAGTGATTATGCTGTGGGAGATGTACTAGGGCAGAAGAAGAATGGGAAAACTCATGTGATCTACTATGCAAGCCAGACCATGAATGAAGCTCAAATGAGGTTATGCCACCACATAGAAGGAAATGCTAGCCATTGTCTTTGCCTTTGAGAAGTTCAGAAGCTACTTGGTGGGATCTAAGGTTATCGCCTACACTGATCATGCTGCTTTTGAGACATCTTCTAGCCAAAAAGATGCAAAACCAAGACTTTTGAGGTGGATCCTATTGCTTCAGGAGTTTGATTTGGAGATCAGAGATAAGCCAGGAGTTGAGAAATGGTGTAGCTGATCACTTGTCCATGCCTGAAAGGTGGAGTGTGGGAGTACCTATTGATGAGGGACTTCCAGAGGAGCAAATCATGGCTATTGGAGCAGTGATGGCAGTTTGTGACACTGGTAGAAAGCTTGAGGAAGTGAAGGCAACTGAAGAGAAGGAACCTTGGTATGCTGATTTGGTGAACTACCTAGCCACAGGAAAAAACCTTTGAATCTTGTGGGCTATGCCAAGAAGAAGTTCTACAAAGATGTGAAGAGGTACTACTGGGATGAGCCTTATCTCTACACTATCTGCAAGGATCAGCTGTATAGGAGAGTGGTTGCTAATGAAGAGATAGATGGGATCCTCACACAATGTCATGTATCATCCTATGGAGGCCACTTTGCTACTTTTAAGACTGTAGCAAAAGTGTTAACAAGCTGGAATGGTGGCCACAACATGTTCAAAGACACACAAGACTTTGTCTCCAAGTGTGATTCATGCCAAAGAAGAGGAAACACACCAAGAGGAATGAGATGCCTCAAAATCCTATCCTAGAAGTTGAGGTCTTTGATGTGTGGGGTATTGACTTTATGGGACGATTTCCTTCATCATATGGGAACAAGTACATCTTTGTGGCTGTTGACTATGTCTCAAAGTGGGTGGAAGCTATTGCTAGTCCCACCAATGATGCTAGAGTGGTGACCAAACATGTTCAAGAGTATTATCTCCAAGGTTTGGAGTTCCAAGAGTTGTGATCAGTGATGGGGGTTCTCACTTCATTAACAGCTGCTCGAAGGACTTCTAAGGAAGAATGGTGTGAAGCATAAGGTAGCAACTCCTTACCATCCTCAGACAAGTGGTCAAGTTGAGGTCTCTAACAGAGAGATCAAATCCATTCTGGAGAAGATTGTGGGGATCACGAGGAAAGATTGGTCCTAAATAAGCTTGATGATGCACTTTGGGCCTATAGGACAGCTTACAAGAACACCTTGGGCACCCACCTTTCAACCTTGTCTATGGGAAAGCCTGTCATCTGCCTGTAGAGCTTGAGTACAAGGTATTATGGGCAGTGAAAGTTGCTGAACTTCGACATCAAGAGTGCTAGGAGAAAAAAGACTTTTCCAGCTACATGAGCTTGATGAGATAAAGATGGATGCTTTTGAAAATCAAGGATCTACAAAAGAAAGACCAAAAGCCTTCCATAACAAGACATTCTGAAAAGAGAGTTCCGAGAGGGAGACCAAGTCCTTCTCTACAACTCTAGGCTGAAGTTGTTCCCAGGAAAGCTCAAGTCAAGATGGTCCGGTCCATTCAAGGTCAAAGAAAATCAGACCTTATGGAGCAATAGTCTATGGAGTGCTGATGGAAGTTACTTCACAGTGAATGGGCAGAGGGTTAAGCTCTACATGGAGGATGCACCAGAGGAAGATGGAGTTTCAACTCCACTTTCTGATCCTCCCAGCCTAATCCAAAGGAGGTAAAGTCAAGCTAGCGACTCAAAACAAGCTCACTTGGGAGGAAGTCACTACAAGAAATATGGGTATCGGTAGCAGTTCGTTGTAGCACGAATTCACGAACTGCTACTAAAAATATCAAAATCAGAGTACAACTCTATCGTAGCATTAAAATCACGCTAGAAAAAAAATTCAATAAGCGGGAAGGTAAAAAATTACTATTATAGCTAAAAAAAATATTTCAGAGCCAAACACTTAGCCAAAATTTATTTTCCGCCACTGAAACTCTCGACATCTCCCTTTTTTTTCTTATTACTTTTTTTTTTATCAAACATCATCTCCCTTGTTCTTGGCACCATCACACCATGATTTGGAACCCTAATCGATCCCAGCTCCAGTGGGTGAAACGCCAATTTCATACCCACCAATTCTGGCTTCTTCAATCTCACATCTCTCCTCTGCCACATTTCATCACGAGAAATCAGACGGGTTCGATGCGACGAACTCAATGAAAGTTCAATGCAATCTCACATCTCTTCTCTTCTGTCTTTTGACGAGTCCTCCTCTCGCCATCCCGCCACTGCCACCACCACACACCATGGTTCGACCTCTTTCTCTCTGTCTATATGTTTGTAGCCCCGCCGTCTACATCTCCTCTCTGTGTACGTCTCTATGCATGAGACATAACTGCTTCCTTGTTGGGTTTCAAATTTCCGATCTGTCAAATATGATTCTCAGCCAAAAAGACTCCTCCTTTATCCTTTCTTCAATGATTAATGCTTGTGTGTGCTTTCGTTTTTCATCAGGTGTTGAAGCTTGAAAGATTGAAGATGGAGCTGGTTCTAGTGTGAAAGCTGCTGTCCGAACGATTCTGAATCAGGGTGGTTTGTACACGTCGAAGACCCTCCATACCTTCTCAAAGTAGTTCCTTTCACTCAACCCTTTACAGACCAAATCCTAAGAGTGCTGCTCATGTTCCTTTCACTCAACCCTTTCACGAGTCTCTCTTCATTCCTATCCCATCACCACAGTCATGTCGTAATCTCTCTCTCTCTCTCTCTCTTTCTCTCCAACTTTGATTGGTTTTGATTTCAGGTTCTTACTTGTGTTTGTTGATATTGTGAAAGAGATATGAAGAGGGTTAGAGAAGAGGTTTACGCCTAAGCTCAGACATGAGGACATACATTTCCTCTCGTGTTAAAATGTAAATCTATCTCTTAATCCTAATCTCTTGTTTTTCATATTCTGATTTTTTGTTGTTGTTGTTTGAAATCGAAGTTGTAGGCTGGTAGAATTAGCGAGTTTAGTTTGAGTTCCATTGAATTTTTGGTTAATGAAAGTGGAACCAATGAGTAGTATTGGTCAGTGATGAGAGAAACATAAAGCATCAAGGGAAATTGTATAAGCCTTCGGTTAGTAGTTCATGTGAACACTGCATTGACTGATATCCAGTTAATCACGTTCTGTTCTAGTTCTATGGCATATCATACATGAAGTTTGCTTATCTGTGATTTCCTTTTTAGTTTATGGGAAATGGTGCAGGAGGAGATCCGTGTTTCATCATTAAAAGGCTAAGACAAAGAAACATGTTTTACCCAGAAGATTGAAGTAGAGCTGTCTCGCTCTCTGTAACTTAATACTACTTATTATACTGTATTCTGTCGTCGAGAGAGCCCACCTAGGAAGAAGAATACAGTGTGTTTCCGGCGATGGAGAGGAGGAGGAAGAGGAGTGGTGTGGAGAGAATCGATGAAGCTGATGATTAGATGTATAATTGTAACAGTGAGAAGATTCACATTGATTATAGATTGAACGCTAAAAGGGTAAAGCTTTCTCCTTTGAGTCTTTTTGGTTGATTTTATACATTTTATCACAAGTGTGTTGAATGGTTTGTTTGGTGTAGGCTGAGAGATTGTCTTTGCCTGCTTCAATTGAGAGTTTGGTGTAGTCACTTGAGAAAGAGAAGCAGAGGAACGAGAAGCTTTATTTACTAGCATTGAGTTAGTTTAACTTTTTTTTTGGTTTTGTTTATGACTAGATTTGATGGTTATATGTTCCATTATGGAGTTCATGTGTTTCATTTATTGATTTTGTATGTTTTGAAT
The DNA here is from genome assembly GCF_000801105.2 of Raphanus sativus. Classification (NCBI taxonomy): domain Eukaryota; kingdom Viridiplantae; phylum Streptophyta; class Magnoliopsida; order Brassicales; family Brassicaceae; genus Raphanus; species Raphanus sativus. The sequence goes on along the minus strand of NW_026619221.1, from coordinate 2,555 downwards.
CTTTAATGGAAAAGCATATGTTATTTTATGATTTACTTGTGTTTAAAAAATAAAGTATAAATTCTATTTATAAATTTAGGGATATATAATTTTAACAAAGTGACTAGTTGGATTTATTTTTAACCCCTAAACCCTAAATATAATCATAAAATATAAATTTGAAACTTTAAACTTTACATTTAAAATACAGTTCAATATAAAATATTAATGCAATCCAAATCCATCTAATACCCTAAATCTAATACTCTAAACCCTAAACTCAAACATAAATAATATCATAAATACTAAATAAAATTTCTGAATAAAATCTTTTCAGATTTTAAGTTATTTATTTACTGATAATAATTAATCTACTCATTAATATTTAACATCGGTTATGTAAATCTACTGATTTAAATGGTTAATGAAACTATATTTTATGTTATTTATTGTTAATGATATAATACAAAACTGTTTTTTAAAAATTGTTATTAATAAATAATATAAATAAGTAAAATCAATTATTTCAATCAATGAATATAGTAACATCATTTGTATTACTTTATTCAGTTATAACTATAGGGTTATAAACTATAGGGTTTAAACCCCTAAACATGAATTTTAAAACTTTAATATATATTTTCATAACATAGTTTTAATCTAAAACTTAAAATCAAAGTTTAATCATTTTAAAAAATCTAATATTTAATTTAAATTCTAAACATCAAAAACAAAATCTAAAATCTACACTCTAAACCCTAAACCCTAAACCCTAAGCCCTAACCCCATACCCTAAGCCCTAAACCCCATACCTCATATTGACATATAGCATATATCATAAAACATCAAATCTTAAATTTTATACAAATCATAATCCATATAAGATAAATATAGTACTCCAAACTATATATAAAATTTCAAATTATACATTTACAAAATAAATTAAACCACCAAATAATAACACAACAATATTCAAAATAAAAGAAATATTCTCATTTTAATTTTATTATTTTGATATTTTAATCAATCACACAACCAAAATATTCAAATAAAATTTCAGATTTTTAATTTTAAATTGTTATATCAGATTATTTAAAGTTTAGATAATTTTTATAATAGCTATAAGTAAATAGAAAGATAATTTGTACTGTTTTTTTTTGGAGCCATTGATTGATTTAAATCAAAGGCCCAAAATGACTCTTCTTCCTATCCTCGTCCTTTTCTCTGATTGGTTGATTTTGTCTATGGCGTGGATCAGCGTGTTTTGATCCTAAACCGTCAGATCAGCATTAATCCAATGGACTGTGTTTTTCTTCTACTTCCTTTTTTTCATTTTCTTTTCTTTTTTCTATTTCAGTCTAATCTCTCTGTCTCTTCTCCACTTCTCGGGGCCGACGAGATCGTCACCACCACCACTACTCCCTTCGATTTGTCGCACTATTCATCACCACTACAGTCACCGACGTGCTCGCCACTAACCACCACCACCGAGGCGCTCGTCACCACCACCACTCCGTCAAGAAACAAAGAGCGTCCTTTTTGAATCGAAAAGAGAGAAGGAAAGTGAGAAGATTTGAGATCTGAAGCCAGTCAACGAATCTATCAAGGTCTTTTCCTTACGAATCTGGATTTCTTCGTGGTCTCTCCCTCTCTTTCTCTGTGTTTTAATTTTGTTTTTTTGTTCTCATGTAATCAATTTTCTCTGTGTATTTGTTTTTGTGTTCTTAGTTAGAGAAGGTGGAGGAGGCTGACGAAAGCTTGATGGTGATGGTTTCAAGGTCAACATTGATGGCTGAGTGTGATGGTTTGCTATATGGAACTTGATGGAGGAGAAGGTACGGCAATGTCGGAGCTCTGTAGCGATGGAGATGGCGGTGACGACAAAGTACAACAACCACAAAAAGAAGAAGGAAGGCACGGTTTAGATTTAGGTTTTACATTTTTGGTAAATTAGGTTTTGGTTAATTAAGTTTGGTTTAATGTGTTTGAGTTAGCTTTTTGGTTTAATTTTTTTTTAGATTTAGTTTTTAAACCCGGTTTGGGTTAATTTGTAAACCAAAAAATTTGTAATCTGGTTTAATTTTTAAACCAAAATCAATTGTAAATCGAAATCATTTATAAACCGGTTTAATCTATATACAGTATTATCAGTTGTAAACCAATTTTAATATTAAACAAAATAAATCTCAAAATTAGTAATAATAATAATCAATTTATTTATATATATTTATATATTTTTTAATTTTAATTTTCATAGCACTGAAAATATGTCATTATAAATACAGTTATGACAAAATAAAAATGCCATAGAAATTAATGTAGTAGCGAAAATAAAGCGCTATTAAAATAGTTTAATATAATATACTATAAACGCTACAATATATCTATATTTATTAGCATACGAAATACGCTATGATAGGAGGGGGGTCTACCATAGCTGCGGCTGTCAGAGCGTTTACAAACGCTACCAAAACTCTACGATAGCGTTTTCATGTGCTACTAATACCGATATTTCTTGTAGTGCGATCCCATGTATACCTTTGTACATATTGCATTAGTACTTTCATTTTCTTTTT
>NW_026619220.1:0-9278 GCF_000801105.2 Raphanus sativus | reverse complement strand
AAAAAATAGTTGAGCCGCATAACTCGTCTAACATGTCGTTTAGTCTTGGAATCGGGTGCCTATACCTGACGGTTATATTATTGATGGCACGACAGTCCATACACATCCTCCAAGAGCCGTCTTTCTTTGGGACTAATAGGACTGGGACCGCACATGGGCTCATACTCTCACGGATATGACCCTTACTCATCAATTCCTCGACTTGTTTTTGTAGCTCCTTTGTTTCCACCGGGTTAGTTCGATAAGCAGGTCGGTTCGGTAAGGTAGCCCCTGGTACGAAGTCGATCTGATGTTCTATTCCGCGTATGGGTGGTAATCCTTGTGGAGTGTCCTCTGGAAATACATCACTATAGTCCTGCAAAATCTTAGTCATACCACTAGGAAGCTCCTGTGAAGGGTTAGTACTAACAAGGGATTCCTTGTATACAAACATCAATATAGTCGCATCAGAATTTAAGAGTTTAGATACCTCACTATGGTTGATGTATAGATTGTTGGCGCCTGTCTTATCCCTTGCCTGATCATTTTTGAGATGGAGTTGATCTTGTTATATCTCACTAGGCGTTAGTGGAAGTAGAGTGACCCTGCGCCCCTTGAACTCAAACGAATGTTTGTGGTATAGCCGTCATGAATAACCTTGCGGTCTGATTGCCACGACCGTCCCAACAACACATGGCTTGATCCCATAGGTAGGACGTCGCATAACACTTCATCCTCATATTTTCCGATGGTTAATGAGATCTTGACTTGGCGAGAAACGGTTAAAGCTCCACTCTCATTCAACCATTGTAGCTTATACGGTCTAGGATGGGGTATGGTTTCAAGTTGCAGCTTCTGGACCATAATCTCACTCGCGGCATTGGTACAGCTTCCACCGTCGATGATAAGACTACAAACTTTACCTTTGACGAAACAACGAGTATGAAAGAGGTTTTCTCGTTGGCAGTTATCTTCAAGCTGATTTTGTACACTTAAAGTACGCCTGGTAACCAACATCTCTCCCACGGCTGCTGCCTCTTCTTCTTCTTCTTCTTGTTCGGTTACATGGTCTTCTTCCTCTTGGGGAACGATCTCTCCTCCTTCTTGTAGTAAGTACAGCTTCCTGTTGGGACAATCACGAGAGTAATGCCCCATACCTTGGCATTTAAAGCACCGTGTGTTACTGAGAGTGTTGCTGACTTTTGGTTTCGATTCCGACTTCACTACTTCGGTGACGGTGGTGGAGGTGGGTTTATTGTCCTTGGGTTTAGCCACACTTGGCGTGAAACTAGGTTTGACCTGATGCCTCTTGATTTGAGATTCAATAAACTCTGCCTTATGTACCATGTCTTGTATGTCCAAATAGCTCTGAATCTCCACTTTGTCTTGGATTTCTCGGTTAAGACCTCCTAGAAAGCGAGACATGACCATTTCATCTCCCTCTCGCAAGTCCGCTCGTATGAGAAAGGTTTCTAGCTCCTGGTAGTAATCTCGAACGGATTTAGTCCCCTGCATAAGACGCCTAAGCTTGCTGAGAACTTCACGCTGATAATGAGCTGGTACGAACTTCCTCCTCATGTGCGTAACGAGTTGTTCCCAAGTGGTGATGGGTAGTTCCCTGAGACGGTTCCGGTTAAGTCCTAGTTGTTCCCACCATAGCAACGCGTACTCATGGAACTCTGAAACCGCGATCTTCACCTTGTTGCACTCGTAAGTTCCTTGAACCAGAAAATTTGACTCCATCTTTCTTTCCCAGTCAAGATAGGTTTCAGGGTCATTGGAGCCGTGGAACGCAGGATACTTAATCTTGAGGTGATTGATTTGTCGGCAAGCTGGATCAAACTCGCGTCCCCTTTCTCTTCTAATGGTACCCCTGCTGTGATCAGAAACATCATTGCCTTCATCCTCCTCCGAGTAATGGTGCAAGTGAACTCGATGACCAGCAAGAATAGTCTCTCTAGAGCGTTGTCGAGGAGCTCTAGGTCCCTGCGCCCTTAGTTCTTCACGGTGAGGGAGTGAGGGAGACCTATGGCAGTTAAAGATGGTTTCCCTCCCACCAACGCGTGTACGAGTTCCAGCATGAGGGTTATGCTGGCGTTTAGTCTCCGGTTTGGCCGTCGTACCCGCAAGGCCTTTTCCTTTAAGGATACGCCTAGCTTCTGATAGTGTAGGTGTATGAGAAACGTCACTATCTGTGTAGTGATCTTCAGGTACAGTCACTTTCAGCTTCTGCTCCAATTGCGTTTGTAATGACTCTACTTGTTCTTGGAATTGTTGTGACAGCGTGGTAGCAAGGGATTGATTAGCCTCGTTGATTTGTTGAGTCATGAGTCGAGTCATGGCTTCCATCACCTCAGCTGATAATTCCATGATACCTGAAAGTTGTTCACGAACAAACTGAAATAATTCTTTTCTTTTTTTTTTTTTTGCAAAGTTGCTAACCTAATTGAATTAAACCCTAATAACTAACGATCTAATGAACAAGCAATGAATCTAATGGACGATAAACAGGAAAACAAATTGTAAAAGCATAGGAATAGAGTTTTCGCTTAGCCTTTGGTTCAGAGTCGGCTCTTATACCACGTGATAGGTTCCTAGGGATCTATCTGAAGCAAAGGTAACCAAGCAAACCACACAAAGGGTGATCTTAGAGTTAATGGAAGATGAAGTCGATGGCTGAGTGATGATCGTGTACGGTACTAGGACAGAACAAGGAGATGGCGTGATGATGATGATAGAGATGAGGTATGGAGTCGTCTCTCAAGTGATATGGGATTCAGTTGAGATGGTTAGAAGTTTCTCTTGGAATCAAACGAGATTATAAGAGGAACAGATTCAAACTTGTAGAATCAAAAGGGTGATTTCTTGCTCAGAAATACTCAGATAGGTTTTTACTAAAAAGTCTGCGTGCCTTCAAATCAGATAGGTCACGCCATATTTAAAAGAGATACAAGGGTTTTTCGCCATCCAAAACAGCAAGGCGTTTTTAAACAAAACAACAAGTCTTTTAAAACTAAAACAACTAGGCGTCTAGAATAGAATAAGGATGAGACGCCATTTATTCCAAATGATAATACTTTGTAACCTGATGTAGTGATGACTCTGCCTCATTAAAAACCTTGATGAGGAACCTCCTACCTTCCAAATCATCACCAAGGAAAAGAGTACAGAAACCACCACTTAGTTACTTAGTGATTACCACCTGGTTCTTCACATATGAGAGTAGTTATGTTGAATATCTCTGCTTCAGCTCCTTCTGGATTGATATCTTTCATGGTTATGAGTGCATGAGCTTCCTTAGCTAACTCTCTAGCTCTGGAACGTGTGATTCTTCCCACGAGCTCTGGTTCATCTTCCTCCAAGCTAGTCATGATCACATCATCCTCCCCCTCTTGAAAAGGATTTGTCCTCAAATCTGAATCTGCAACAAAAGAGAACAAATCAGAAACATTGAAAGTATCAGAGATATCGTACTTCCCTTGAAGGTCAATTCGGTAGGCGTTATTGTTGATCCTCTTGACTACTCGAAACGGTCCATCTACTCGTGGCATCAGCTTGTTCCTTCTCTCAGCTGGAAACCTATCCTTCCTTAGATAAATCCACACCAGGTCGCCTTCTTCAAATATCATCTCCTTACGTCCTTTGTTAGCATGCTTTTCATACTGCTTAGTCTTCTTCTCTATATTCTCCTTAGCCTTCTCATGTATCTTCAATATCTGTTCTGCCTTTTTTTTGCCATCCAAACTATACCTCTCTTTCAAAGGCAACGAGATCAAGTCTAATGGAGAACAAGGGTTAAAACCATAAACTATTTCAAAAGGAGAAAACAGAGTAGAAGAGTGCTTAGCGTGGTTGTAGGTAAATTCAACATGTGGTAGACATTCTTCCCATGACTTGAGGTTACTTTTCACCATTGCTCGCAGTAGTGTAGATAGGGATCAATTCACTACTTCTGTTTGCCCATCAGTTTGTGGATGACACGTAGTTGAGAAAGAAAGCTTTGTTCCCAACTTTTCCCACAACGTACGCCCAAAATGGCTTAGGAATTTTGTGTCACGATCTGAGACTATGACCTGAGGCATGCCGTGTAGCCTCACTACCTCTCGGAAGAACAAATTAGCCACGCTAACAGCATCATCGGTTTTGTGGCAAGCTATGAAGTGAGCCATCTTGCTAAACCTGTCCACAACCACAAAAACCGAATCTCTGCCGTTCCTGGTTCGAGGTAAGCCTATCACAAAATCCATAGAGATATCTGTCCAAGGATGAGATGGTATAGGTAAAGGAGTGTACAAATCGTGAGGTTGCACCTTACTCTTGGCCTGTTTACAGACAACACATCTTGAACAAACCTTTTCGACATCTTTCTTCATGTGTGGCCAGTAGAAGTGTCCCTGGAGGTCAAGCAAAGTTTTGGTGACTCCAAAGTGACCAGCAAGGCCGCCTGCATGAGCTTCTCGCACCAGTAAATCACGAAGAGAACCGCTGGGTATACACAATCGGTTACTGAAGAACAAGTACCCTTCCTGTCTATAATACTTCTCAAATGCAAATTTAGAACACTTCGCATAGAAATCAGAGAAATCTGAGTCGGATTCATATAATTCTTTGATATGCTAAAATCCAATTAGTTTAGATGTTAAAGTAGCAAGGAGAGAGTACCTTCGGGATAATGCATCTGCGACTACATTATCCTTACCTTTCTTATACTTAATAACATATGGGAAGGTCTCTATGAACTCTATCCATCGACCGTGTCTCTTGTTGAGCTTTTGTTGTCCCTTGAGATGTTTAAGTGATTTCTGTATGTATCACAAACTCCTTGGGCCATAGATAATGCTGCCATGTCTGCAAGGCTCTCACTAATGCATACAGCTCCTTATCATAAGTTGGATAGTTCAGTGTGGATCCTCCCAGCTTTTCACTGAAGTAGGCTACTGGCCTTTTGTCTTGCATTAGTACAGCTCCGATTCCTACACCTGAAGCATCGCATTCAATTTCAAAAGTTTTTGAGAAATCAGGAAGAACTAAGAGAGGAGAATTGATAAGCTTCTCTTTTAAGGCTAAGAAAGCCTTTTCTTGTGCGTCCCCCCATTTAAATCCCACTTCCTTCTTGATAACTTCGGTTAATGGAGCTGCAATAGTGCTGAAATCTTTGACAAAACGCCGGTAGAAACCAGCTAGGCCATGGAAGCTTCCGACCTCTCCTACCGTCTGAGGGATCGGCCATTCTTTGATTGCCCTTATCTTCTCTTCATCTACCCTCACACCATCTGCACTTACTACAAAGCCTAGGAAAACCACCTCATTAGTGCAGAAGGAACACTTAGATATATTAGCGAAAAGAGATTGAGAGCGAAGAACATCAAGAACCAATCTGACATGATCAAGATGTTCTTCCAAACCTTTACTGTAGACAAGTATATCATCGAAATAAACAACCACAAAGACTCCGATGTATTGCCTCAACATGTGGTTCATTAGTCTCATGAATGTGCTTGGGGCATTGGTAAGACCGAATGGCATGACTAACCACTCGTATAGCCCTTGCTTGGTCTTGAATGCAGTTTTCCACTCGTCTCCTTCCTTCATACGGATCTGATGGTAACCACTCTTCAAGTCTATCTTGGAAAAAATAGTTGAGCCGCATAACTCGTCTAACATGTCGTTTAGTCTTGGAATCGGGTGCCTATACCTGACGGTATATTATTGATGGCATGACTAACCACTCGTATAGCCTTGCTTGGTCTTGAATGCAGTTTTCCACTCGTCTCCTTCCATACGGATCTGATGGTACCACTCTTCAAGTCTATCTTGGAAAAAATAGTTGAGCCGCATAACTCGTCTAACATGTCGTTTAGTCTTGGAATCGGGTGCCTACCTGACGGTTATATTATTGATGGCACGACAGTCCATACACATCCTCCAAGAGCCGTCTTTCTTTGGGACTAATAGGACTGGGACCGCACATGGGCTCATACTCTCACGGATATGACCCTTACTCATCAATTCCTCGACTTGTTTTTTGTAGCTCCTTTGTTTCCACCGGGTTAGTTCGATAAGCAGGTCGGTTCGGTAAGGTAGCCCCTGGTACGAAGTCGATCTGATGTTCTATTCCGCGTATGGGTGGTAATCCTTGTGGAGTGTCCTCTGGAAATACATCACTATAGTCCTGCAAAATCTTAGTCATACCACTAGGAAGCTCCTGTGAAGGGTTAGTACTAACAAGGGATTCCTTGTATACAAACATCAATATAGTCGCATCAGAATTTAAGAGTTTAGAAACCTCACTATGGTTGATGTATAGATTGTTGGCGCCTGTCTTATCCCTTGCCTGATCATTTTTGAGATGGAGTTGATCTTGATATATCTCGCTAGGCGTTAGTGGAAGTAGAGTGACCCTGCGCCCCTTGAACAAATGAATGTTTGTTGGTGTAGCCGTCATGAATAACCTTGCGGTCTGATTGCCACGGCCGTCCCAACAACACATGGCTTGATCCCATAGGTAGTACGTCGCATAACACTTCATCCTCATATTTGCCGATGGTTAATGAAATCTTGACTTGGCGAGAAACGGTTAAAGCTCCACTCTCATTCAACCATTGTAGCTTATACGGTCTAGGATGGGGTATGGTTTCAAGTTGCAGCTTCTGGACCATAATCTCACTCGCGGCATTGGTACAACTTCCACCGTCGATGATAAGGCTACAAACTTTACCTTTGACGAAACAACGAGTATGAAAGAGGTTTTCTCGTTGGCAGTTATCTTCAAGCTGATTTTGTACACTTAAAGTACGCCTGGTAACCAACATCTCTCCCACGGCTGCTGCCTCTTCTTCTTCTTCTTCTTGGTCGGTTACATGGTCTTCTTCCTCTTGGGGAACGATCTCTCCTCCTTCTTGTAGTAAGTACAGCTTCCTGTTGGGACAATCACGAGAGTAATGCCCCATACCTTGGCATTTAAAGCACCGTGTGTTACTGAGAGTGTTGCTGACTTTTGGTTTCGATTCCGACTTCACTACTTCGGTGACGGTGGTGGAGGTGGGTTTATTGTCCTTGGGTTTAGCCACACTTGGCGTGAAACTAGGTTCTGACCTGACGCCTCTTGATTTGAGATTCAATCAACTCTGCCTTATGTACCATGTCTTGTATGTCCAAATAGCTCTGAATCTCCACTTTTGTCTTGGATTTCTCGGTTAAGACCTCCTAGAGAAAGCGAGACATGACCATTTCATCTCCCTCTCGCAAGTCCGCTCGTATGAGAAAGGTTTCTAGCTCCTGGTAGTAATCTCGAACGGATTTAGTCCCCTGCATAAGACGCCTAAGCTTGCTGAGAACTTCACGCTGATAATGAGCTGGTACGAACTTCCTCCTCATGTGCGTAACGAGTTGTTCCCAAGTGGTGATGGGAAGTTCCCTGAGACGGTTCCGGTTAAGTCCTAGTTGTTCCCACCATAGCAACGCGTAGTCATGGAACTCTGAAACCGCGATCTTCACCTTGTTGCACTCGTAAGTTCCTTGAACCAGAAAATTTGACTCCATCTTTCTTTCCCAGTCAAGATAGGTTTCAGGGTCATTGGAGCCGTGGAACGCAGGATACTTAATCTTGAGGTGATTGATTTGTCGGCAAGCTGGATCAAACTCGCGTCCCCTTTCTCTTCTAATGGTACCCCTGCTGTGATCAGAAACATCATTGCCTTCATCCTCCTCCGAGTAATGGTGCAAGTGAACTCGATGACCAGCAAGAATAGTCTCTCTAGAGCGTTGTCGAGGAGCTCTAGGTCCCTGCGCCCTTAGTTCTTCACGGTGAGGGAGTGAGGGAGACCTATGGCAGTTAAAGATGGTTTCCCTCCCACCAACGCGTGTACGAGTTCCAGCATGAGGGTTATGCTGGCGTTTAGTCTCCGGTTTGGCCGTCGTACCCGCAAGGCCTTTTCCTTTAAGGATACGCCTAGCTTCTGATAGTGTAGGTGTATGAGAAACGTCACTATCTGTGTAGTGATCTTCAGGTACAGTCACTTTCAGCTTCTGCTCCAATTGCGTTTGTAATGACTCTACTTGTTCTTGGAATTGTTGTGACAGCGTGGTAGCAAGGGATTGATTAGCCTCGTTGATTTGTTGAGTCATGAGTCGAGTCATGGCTTCCATCACCTCAGCTGATAATTCCATGATACCTGAAAGTTGTTCACGAACAAACTGAAATAATTTTTTTTTTTTTTTTTTTTTTTTTTGCAAAGTTGCTAACCTAATTGAATTAAACCCTAATAACTAACGATCTAATGAACAAGCAATGAATCTAATGGACGATAAACAGGAAAACAAATTGTAAAAGCATAGGAATAGAGTTTTCGCTTAGCCTTTGGTTCAGAGTCGGCTCTTATACCACGTGATAGGTTCCTAGGGATCTATCTGAAGCAAAGGTAACCAAGCAAACCACACAAAGGGTGATCTTAGAGTTAATGGAAGATGAAGTCGATGGCTGAGTGATGATCGTGTACGGTACTAGGACAGAACAAGGAGATGGCGTAATGATGATGATAGAGATGAGGTATGGAGTCGTCTCTCAAGTGATATGATATTCAGTTGAGATGGTTAGAAGTTTCTCTTGGAATTAAACGAGATTATAAGAGGAACAGATTCAAACTTGTAGAATCAAAAGGGTGGTTTCTTGCTCAGAAATACTCAGATAGGGTTTTACTAAAAAGTCTGCGTACCTTCAAATTAGATAGGTCACGCCATATTTAAAAGAGATACAAGGGTTTTTCGCCATCCCAAACAGCAAGGCGTTTTTAAACAAAACAACAAGTCTTTTAAAACTAAAACAACTAGGCGTCTAGAATAGAATAAGGATGAGACGCCATTTATTCCAAATGATAATACTTTGTAACCTGATGTAGTGATGACTCTGCCTCATTAAAAACCTTGATGAAGAACCTCCTACCTTCCAAATCATCACCAAGGAAAAGAGTACAGAAACCACCACTTAGTTACTTAGTGATTACCACCTGGTTCTTCACATATGAGAGTAGTTATGTTGAATATCTCTGCTTCAGCTCCTTCTGGATTGATATCTTTCATGGTTATGAGTGCATGAGCTTCCTTAGCTAACTCTCTAGCTCTGGAACGTGTGATTCTTCCCACGATCTCTGGTTCATCTTCCTCCAAGCTAGTCATGATCACATCATATCGCCATATGTCCGAAGAGGCTAAACTGGAATCATCTGGATAGAAAGTGGGATATCTTCTTACTCACAACTCCTATGAGATTTATTCAACTTACTGGTTATTCTCCACTGATT
>NW_026619219.1:0-9281 GCF_000801105.2 Raphanus sativus | reverse complement strand
TTCAATATCACAATACTCCTCATCTCTTCTCACCACATTTCAACACTCCCCCTCAAGCTTGACCATGTGGAACAAGTCGAGCTTGGAAGGACCATGAGATCTTCCTCATTAAAAACCTCATCAAAGAAAACCCATTGGGATAAAACTTTGATGAGGGAAAAAGAGTAAAAGACCTCATGATCAGGGGACTAGTGAATGGGTGTAAGATCAATGAGTCCTAACCTGATGTGTATGGACTCCATTGTCTTTTGTCTTGCTGCCTTGGTGAACACATCTGCCAACTGATCTTCACTCCTAGTGTAACATGGCAAGATCACTCCCAAGACTATCATCTGCCTTACCTTGTGACAATCAACCTCAATGTGTTTTGTCCTCTCATGAAACACAGAGTTGGTAGCAATGTGGATTGCGGCTTGATTGTCACAATGCATGGTCATTGGAGTTGCTTGCTCGATCTCCAAGTGCTTAAGAAATCCCTTTGATCCACACTAACTCATTTGTAAGCTTCAGCATAGCTCTATACTCAGCTTCAGCACTCGAACATGAGACCACCTTCTGCTTCTTGCTCTTCCAAGTAACCATGTTTCCTCCAATGAAGGTACAATACCCAGTTGTAGACTTCCTATCATTTCTATCACCAGCCCAATCAGCATCACAGTAGCCAACCACTTCAGTACTCTTGTTGCATCCCATCCATACTCCTAAACCTTGAGTTCCATTGAGATACATGAGCACTCTCTCCACCATTCTCCAATGATGCTCCTTTGGTTTTGGCATATGCTGGCTGACTTGATTCACTGCAAAGCATATGTCTGGCCGAGTGATAGTGAGGTAGATCAGCTTCCCCACAAGCTTCCTATACAACTTGGGATCATGAAATGGCTTGCTATCTTCCATCTCCCCCTCTCTTGGAATCTTGTACCCATCTTCCATGGGCATCTTTGCTGTCTTTCCTCCATAAGCACCTGCATCTTTCAAAAGATCAAGTGCATATTTTCTTTGAGATATAAATAATCCTTCCTTAGACCTGCACAACTCAATCCCAAGAAAATATTTCATCTCTCCCAAGTCTTTTATGTCAAAGACAGACTTGAGATACTCCTTGGTTTCTTGTATACCTGTTTTATCAGAACCAGTGATGATAATATCATCAACATATACAAGAATAACAATGATACCTCCTGGTGTAACCAAGGTGAAGAGTGTGTGATCCAACTCACACTTTCTGAATCCTTTACCATTCAGAGTGGTGCTGAGCTTGTGATACCAAGCCCTTGGTGATTGCTTCAACCCATAGATAGCTTTCTTCAGTCTTAATACATTTCCTGGTTTTACCATCCCTTCCATTCCTGGTGGTGGTAACATGTAGACTTCATCTTCAAGCTCCCCCTGAAGAAAAGCATTCTTCACATCCATTTGCCATAGATCCCACTCAAGGTTGACAGCAAGGATAGCACTACTCTGATAGTATGAAGCTTGGCGACTGGAGCAAATGTATCTATGTAATCTTCACCATAGGTTTGTGTAAAACCTCTTGCCACCAGTCTAGTCTTCCTTCTATCTATCTTACCATTAGGTAGATACTTTATGGTAAAGATCCATTTGCATGATACTGCCCTCTTCCCTTTAGGTAACTTGCTTTCATACCATGTATCATTCTTGATCATGGCATCTGCCTCAGCATTGACTGAATCCCTCCACTCTTGGATTAACATTGCTTCTTCATAACTTCTTGGCACATAGCTCTCATCTAAGCTTACTTGAAAAGCACAATGTTTTCCGGGAACTCAGCAAAAGAACACACAGCAGCTTGAGAGGGATGCTCCACAGCCTGGGCATTGTAGTACACTCTTGTGTTTACCCAGTTGGAAGCATCTCTCCTCACCCGTGTGCTTCTTCTCAAAGGAACTGATGCTTGTTCCTCACTAGCTTCTTCTTCTTGTATCTGAACTGGTTCTCCAGCTTCCTGATCTCTTCTTGCTGAATCCTCTCCACTTTGGACAGAGAATCAGAGCTTTGTTCTTCTAGACCTCCAGCACCAATGCCTTGATCTTCTTGACTTCTTGCTCCTGATTCACTTCCCCCCTCATGATCAAAGTGGGATGGTTCTTCAGCAGTAACTGGTGTAGGTTCTTGTTGCCTACTCTGATCCTGGGTCACTCCAATGCCAAGACCCTCAAAGATGTGTCTCAAGCTAGCAGCTCTGTCTGATGGTTGAGATAGATCCTCTAGTTCTTCCCAATTCTTCCCATCATAGTACCCTTGCTCCTCCATAAACTTGACATCCCGAGACACCAAGACTCTTCTAGCATCAGGATCAAAGCACTTGTATCCTTTCTGACTAGTTGAGTAACCAATAAGCATTGCCTTGGTGCTCTTTGCTTCTAGTTTGTTTCTCAGCTCCCCGGGTACTAATACATAGCACACACACCCAAATGTCCTCAGATGATCCAGGCTTGGTTTACTCTTGTTGAGAACCTCAAATGGAGATTGATCTTGAAGTATTCTGGTTGGAACCCTGTTGATCAGATAACAAGCAGATATAACAGCATCACTCCAATACCTCTTGGAACACTCTTATGGAACATTAGTGACCGAGCCACCTCCATGAGGTGCCTGTTCTTCCTCTCAGCTACACCATTCTGTTGTGGTGTATAAGGGCAGCTAGTTTGATGCAAGATCCCATGATGAGCTAGGTGATCTCGAAATGCATGGCTTGTATACTCTCCACCATTATCAGACCTGAAAATCTTAATCTTGGCATGATACTGGTTAGTTACATAGCTTTGAAAATTTTAAATGCATCAAGAACCCTATCCTTTGTTTTAATGAGAGTTAACCAGGTGTATTTGGATTTTTCATCAATGAAGGTGACATAATATCTATAACCATCACGAGACAAACAAGGAGCAGTCCACACATCAGAGTGAATCAAATCAAAACAACTTTCATAGATAGTAGAAGATCTTTGAAACACAGTCTTACAATGTTTACCCAAAATACATGCCTCACACTCCTTATTCTTAAACATGACACCTGGTAACATAATGCTTAAAGCCCTATCATGAGGATGACCTAGTCTAGCATGCCACAATGCATCCTTACTGAGGGAAGAAACAGAATTAAAAGAAACAAAAGAACTAGAAATGGGATCAAGGTCTTCCAGCATATAGAGGTCTCCTTTGGTAGCTCCTTGCCCAATCAACTTACTGCTTTTAATATCCTGAAACTTCACATCATTAGGACTAAAGATAACATTACATTGAAGATCATTAGTGCATTTTTTCACAGATAAAAGATTTGAAGTGAACTCAGGCATGAAAAAGGCTTTAGAATCCTTATTAAACAGTTTCAGTTTACCAATGCCTCTAATAGGAATCCTATCACCATTAGCAATCATAACATGGCCATGAGCAGGTTCAATGTCTTTTATCAACTTAACATCACTAATCATGTGATGAGATGCACCAGAATCAATGATCAATGGTTTATGCACATTACTAGCAACATTAGTCCTAGATGATTCATTTCCTTTCATGATGCTTCCTAGCAGTCCTAATATCTTATCCGAGACATTAGGCATTGTAATAGGCAATGTATGAGCAGCATAAGAGTAACCAAGAGTATGGTCATGTTTGTTACCAGACTCCTTAAGAGCTCGGATGAGAGATGCAATGTCAGCCTTAGTGATCATCTCCTGGTCCAATCCCTTGCCACTTAGCTGATGAGAAGCCATAGCTCTTCCTTCACTTTCACCCACATTCACATTTGGACTAGCCCCGGATGAACCAGCACCATTTGCTTCAGTAGAAAGGTTTGCCTTGGCTTCTCTATCCTTGTTGAACTTGCTCGGCTTCAGGTGGGGGTGGAGTAACCAACACTGATTCTTCTTATGACCAGACTTCTTGCAATGCTCACAGCTCCCTTCATACTTCTCATACTTCTTGCCATTGTATGCAGCCTTGTTAGCTTGCATCTCCTCGGCTTGATGAGCCATAGTAAGCTCACCCTTTCCTCCAAAGAGACCAAGTGATCCCTCCTCCTTCTGAAGTTGTGCACACACTTCCTCCATTGTTGGGGAGAGTAGGCGACCTCAAGATATGCTTGATGACATCTTTGTAGCAAGGGTCAAGTGTCATCAATAGTCCAAACACCTGATCTTGTTCTCTTCTCTCCATGAGAGCCGACATGTCAGTTGTATTGGGTCTCAAGCTTTCAAGCTCAGACCATAAAGATCCAAACTTCCCCATGTGTTTGGTGAGCTCTCCTCCATCTTGCTTCATGGAGTTAATGGCTCTCTTCAGCTCAAACACTCGGCTGATGTTGGAAACATTCCCAAAAGTCTTCATGAGAGTCTCCCATAGGTGTTTAGGAGTCTCACAGTAGCTGTAGGCTTCAAGGAGAGGCACCTCTAGAGATCCTTGCAGCACGGAAAGCACCATCAAGTCCTCTTGTATCCACTTCTTCTTCTCCTCAGCATCCGTGAGAACTTTTCCCTTCTCACCTTCTTCAGTTTGCTTTGCCACTGGCTCGGGTCCATCATCAGTGATGTGGTTCCATAGCCCTAGCCTTCCTATGGCGGTTTTCACCAACCTAGACCACAGGAGATAGTTCGAACCTCCTTTGAGTTGAACCGGAACAGTAATCATCTTTAGTGAAGTTGTTTCCATCCATCTTCTCTTGCTTGTCTTAGTAATGAACCGAAAGCTTCTATCTTGCAACCGAGCTGAAGAAACACCAGTATCTGTTCTCAAGCAATCATAAACCGCAAGCAAACACCAACAAGTTCCTAGCTTAGCAACAACCACTTTCCGAACCAACAAGAACAAAGAGCAAGAAGAACAGACCAAGAACACAAGAGTTTGCGGAAATAAAAATGGATTCTCTCAATACCAAAGCCAACCTGGCTCTGATACCATGAGATTTTGGAGAATAGAGATGGTATTGAGAGATTGATAAGAGATTAAGAGAGAGATTAGAAGAATCCGAGAAGGAGAGAAAGTTGTGTTCTTAGATTTAATAGTAACCAAATAGTAACATGATGAACATTAGAGAGAAAAGATTCAAAGAGTCTAATCTTTATTATGTGAGGAGTTTACAATATATAAGGAGAGAGTAAAGAAGGGTTTGCGCAGCTACAACACTATTACAAGCATGTGTGGTCAATGGGAAGAAGCTGCATACTGGCTGAGATTGCACACATGCTTGTGCACCTTTTACAGCCTGTCATGGACTGGCTAAAGCAACTCGAGCTCCCAACGGTCGACTCCTTCCTCTTGGTTAGATCACTGTGCTAAGCCTCTTCTTCCTTTGGTGTATCACACTTTGCTTTGCATACTTGTTTTACCTCAAAACCTATTTACCATGCAGTAACTTTATTTTTACTGCATGGTAACTTTTCTCAAGTTACTTCTCTTCTCTTCTCCTCTTCAATGTCACAATACTCCTCATCTCTTCTCACCACATTTCAACACTGAGATCGTGGTTCATCCTGGTTTTATAAGAATCATGAAGATATTGCCATATGTCCGAACATGCTAATCTGGAATCATCTGGATAGAAGTGGGATATCTTCTTAATCACAACTCCCATGAGATTTATTCAACTTCCTGGTTATTCTCCACCTATTAGTGGTTCCAAATAAAGCTTCTTAGATCGTGGTTCATCCTGGTTTGATAAGAATCATGAAGATATTGCCATATGTCCGAACAGGCTAATCTGGAATCACTCTGGTAGAAAGTGGGATATCTTCTTACTCACAAATCCTATGAGATTTATTCTGTCATGTCCCGATCCTAGATAGGATCGGCCGGATGGACCATGGTGCAAGGAGATGCACCAAATCAGGTCAAGTGACCTATGGCAAAGTGTATCATGGTCCGGGGAAGTTGGTTAAGGGTATCAGAGGCTGAGACTTAACCAAGGCGAGGAAGGTTCAAGCTTATGGAAGCTGGACAAGGGTTTAGACAGCTGGTCGGAGTGTGAAACAAGCTCGGGCAGCTAAGAAGAAGTGTGAGGAGCTCACAGTAGCTCACAAGAGTTCTGGTCAGCTCAAGTAGCTGGAGTGCTAGCTCACTCAGCTGGTGACAGTAGTGGTCAGCTCATCTCAGCTTGGAGGAGTGTTAGGAGTTGAGATGGTGTGACCGGACCATGAGCGGTTATGGTCCGGTGGGATGTGGTGCGGTCCGGATGGGACCAGGGGTGTTTGGTGGTGCAGCCAGGCACTTGGCAAATGTGCCAGAGGGTGAAGATCGATGCACGGGAGCAGTTGAGAGGCAGTTGAGGACGGTTGGGCCGAAGGGATGCGGTGATTCCCACATGTGCCCATTCGGCCATTCACTCGCGCCCATTCGCCCAAAAAACAGTTACCCACGCCTTTGTCTATATTGTAAATATATCCCCATTGATTGCGCATTCATCAAACACAATAGTAGTAGACCTTGCGCATCGATATTCATCATCAGACAAAGTGGGGAACTCTGCCAAAATTGCCAGAGAATCCAAGAGAGAAAGAGACCGGCGGTTTTACTTGTTGGCCGTGTGAGTGTGGTGGTGAATTGTTCTTGACCGGCGACCAAGGAAGAGTTGTGGGAAGGAACCGTGTGAAGATGGATACAAGAGGAACCGAGAAGGCTAGTGGGAAGGATCAGAACCCATCATCGGCCACTCCTAAGGTTAGTGATGCTAACCACTTACCATCGCCATGATCCGTGTGTCCGGATGGATGGTCCGCATGGACCAAGTGATGTTGGTTGCATCCGTTCTCCCTTCTCTTCCATTCTATCTCTTTTATTACATATATTGATGTTGTCCGTGGGTTTAAACTCATGGTCGGACCCTCAGGGCATGGAGTGTTCAGTGAAATCTCTCCATGGCCTTGGTTGGGCATGTAAGGTTGGATCTCCTACTTCCGGTTGAGGTTTGGGGATTCTGACTTCATATATCTCTTAATTGGGATTTTTCATGAATTATCATGATGAAAGGATAATTTTATATCACTGATTTAGAGATGGTAAGTTATGGCCATGGGGGCGGGTCTAGGGTGAGATCGGTATGATCCGGACCTGTTCTGTGGATTCTGACTTGACCATTCTCTTAGTTGTGAATTATCATGATTTATCATGGTGTTTGCATAATTTTTAGAGACCTATCCGAGTGGGTCAAGGTTTGGGACAGAAACTAGTTCTAAGGGACTTAACCATGCATTGCTAGACTTGTTGCTAGGATATCGGTTTGATTGTGCATTTGATGGGTTTTATATGATTGCAGGATCTGGTCAGGATCGTGGGAAAGCCAAGGAGCTGTGAAGACTCAAGCTTAGGATGGATGTGTGATGTGTGTTTAGATAGTATTGAACTTATGATAGCCTATTGTGCAAACTGATTGATATTACTACATTGTATGGATCACATGGTTTATATTAATAAAATGAATGTTTATCTTAGCTTCCGCATTGCTTATAAGTTGAATATGAACCTCAGATCACTTGAAAATGACTTAGAAATATTGGGACATTAACCGGCCAATTGCACTTAGATGATTAGGTTAAGGCCGCGGATCAGTTGGGTCTTAGGATCCAGGTTCGGGTCTTACAAGTTGGTATCAGAGCATGCTTGATTCTAGGACTTGGGGGTTATGGTTTGATCATCACACATCCGGCGGGAGTCTCACAGTATAGGGCTTGATTTATTTTTGTTTTAGGAACTGGTTGATAGATCATTGGTTAAGAGTTACTAACATTGATCTTGTGTGTTGTTTTGATGTCTCCTAAGGGTGGTAAGAGTCGGAGCAAGTCCAAGAGGACTAAGGATGGAGCTGGAGCATCTGGCCAAGGTGGCGCGGATGGAGCCAATCCAAGTGTGGTGCTGCCTAACCCAAGCATTGGTGTGGACAGTACAACTGGATTGCCTTTGGCTCGGATCATTCCGACTGAGGTTCATGGAGGTCTAGTGGAACAGCAGCAAAAGGCGGCTGAAGAGACTAGGCAGCAGCTGGAGCAAGCTGAACTAGCTAGACAGCTGCAAGAGCAAGCTGAGGAAGCTGCAAGGCAGCTACAAGATGACATGGAGGCTGAGGAGAGTCCTCACATGCTGGTGATCAGGCGGCCGAGGCATTGGTGCAGCCAATGGTGGGGCTAACCAAGGAAACCAGCTGGTGGAACCTAGCCATGAAAGAGGTGCTGATGGCAATCAGGCTCATGGGTAGTCAGATGCTGGCTATGACCCAAGTGATCACTCCATTGGTGAATTCATCCGTGGGGCAAGCTCCACCAGTTCAGGTGGTGTACCAGGAGCTGCTGGACAAGTTGCACCAGTTGATGAGGTGATTGAACTTGATCCGCCAGCTAGAAGATCTGGTAAGGTGGATTACCTGAAGGTGCTAGAGCACATATCTCGCCTAGGGACAAAGCATTTTGCTGGAAGTGCTGACCCTATGGAGGCGGATGAATGGAGGGACAGGCTGGCCCGGAACTTCAAGTCTACAAGGTGCCCTGAGGAGTACCAAGAGACATAGCAGTGCACTTCCTGGAGGGAGATGCACACAACTGGTGGCTGTCTGTGGACAAGCGCACCAATGGTTCTATTGAGAAGTTCTCTGACTTTGAGGTTGAGTTCAACCACAAGTACTTCCCAGCTGAAGCATGGGATCGTTTGGAGGCCAAGTTCTTGGATTTGACCCAAGGGCGTAGGTCAGTCAGGGAGTATGAAGAGGAGTTCAACCGGCTCAGGAAGTATGTGGGTAAGGAGTTGGAGGATGAGAAAGTTCAGGTCCGTAGGTTCATAAGAGGCTTTAGGTCGAGCTCCGGACCTACTGCTCAGTCCGTACCTTCCGTACTGTCTCTGAGTTGGGTGGAACGTATGGCAATGCTGGAGACTAACCTTGCTGAAGAGGCCAGACTCAAGAGTAGGAGTCAGGCAAGTGGTACTGGTCATGCTGGTGACCGGAAGAGGAAGAGAGATTCAAGTGATGAGGGTAAGACCTCAGGTGGAAGGCCGGAGTGCCAAAAGTGTGGAAGGCGCCATGGTGGTGAGTGCTGAGAGCTATGGGAGCGTGCACAAGGTGTGGCAAGATGGACCACTCAGTCCGGGACTGTCCTTGGACCAGATCAGAGTCGTGGTCAAGCGGCTGGTGGTGACTCTAGGACTTGCTTCCAGTGTGGGAGGCCGGACACTTCCGAAAGGACTGTCCTAGCTTTCAGCTGGGTCAGGCAGGATGAGGTTCTGAGGTTAGCAAGCCGGAGCCAAGCCGTGGCCAGACTTCTGCACCAAGGGTCTATGAGT
>NW_026619218.1:0-9283 GCF_000801105.2 Raphanus sativus | reverse complement strand
TTAAGATAAGATGATCTAATGGTATGATCTCCTCTTCCTGTAACACCTTCTCTGATGTTTCAGACACACCATTAACTCCAATAAGTTCACTCACCTGCACTAAGGTATCTGCAGGAACTTCCTTAGAATCCAGCGTTAAAGAAGTATCTTGGACGTGAACCAAATCTTCCTTCTCCTTCATAACAGCTGCAGAATGCTCCATGTGCGACGTCACGAAACTATCACCTAATGACATGATTTCTTCCTCCTTCAACACCTTCTCTGATGTTTCAGGAACATCATTACCTGAAAAATGAACTTCCACCAAAGGCTGCAAAGTTGAGTCAAGATTTATCAGCTTATCAGTAGCCAGATCATAAGGCAAGGTGATAACTGGAGGAGTCTCCAGGTCCACGTTCTGAAGAAGCCTATGATCATCTTCTTTAACTGCAACACCTTCATCTTCAAAAAATTCATCTTCTGGTTCTGTATCTGAATGAATCTTGAGCTCAGTATACCCAACGTGAGGCAAATCATTGAACCTGACACTTTTCTTTGATGTACTAGTTTGTTTCCCGGTTCTCACATCACCAACCGAACCAATCTTGGATATTGTTTCCGGTTTAGACAACACCTCACCAGCAGAACCAACTTGTGGTATCCACATCTGATTACAACATGTGCAGTTTCTTGGACTTGTGCTTTGATCACTGTTAGAGTCTTCACCCAGCTTCCCAACCAGTAACTTGTAGCTTTCAGAACTGGACTTATTGGTTGTATCAAAAGAGAAAAGACAAGCTTCACACATTCCTCGGACGTCTACAAGCTTGCCATGAGCGTGACAGTAAACCAACGACGAGATTTCTGATTTGTGTTTTGAGCAAAACATGTCCCAATGAGATTCCTTCAATTGCTTTGTCCTCCCTAGGATATGATCAAGCCTTGAGCATATAAGACATGGAGATTGGAGCTGGGAGTAATCTGCAAACTTCGTGATCACGTAGGTGAATATGGAGTTAGCAAAGAGCATGACCATCAGCAGCCACTCATTGAAGGCTAGTGCCAAAGCTCTTGTTAAACTCCGTGAACCGGACTGAGATTTTGCTGGAGACATCTGTGTAGTATCCGTGTTCTTGGCAACAGCATATAAGATCAAGAATCAATAATAGCAGATTTCAAATCTGCATCAACGAAACGCATATCAAATATTTAGTTAAGACTATAAACAGAGACAAGAAGAGAAACGTTGACCAAAACAAAACCAAGCATACATAGAAGTTAAGCTTGTGATCTTTGTCTTAAAGTCTATTTCCACAGTAGAAGATCAATCTTTCCAAACAGAACTATTTTTTTTAATACAATTGAACTAGTACTATAGATCAAGTGTTTGCTACAACAAAGAGATCTAAAAGAACAACTAACAGCTCAACTTACAAGTTTTGGGGAAAAAAAGGAATCAAAATTATAATAGAATGATCACACAAAGCTAGCTTAAGAAAGATATACTAAAAGAAGATGAATAGTAGCATCAAGAGACCCACAAGTTTATGTATGAATCAAGAACAAAAACATAAGCTTATTATCTCTCTTTGTTGTATATCAAAATCTAACCTTTTGATCATGAGGTAGGAAGGATCACCAGAGTCAGTAGAAGTATATTTCTTTTTGGATCGAATGTTTTGATCACAGAAAGTACAATAATGCCAAAAGCTACTTACTGTGCTTTGTTTGATTCCATTTATAATACTTTTTAAAGAAAATACTCGAGAAAAGGCGAACCCATACATAGACCCAGCTAGGACTGACGTAGTCAACAATAAACTATCAAATATTAAATAAATAAATAAAACATTTTTAAAACATTGAATGAGATCTATCTGATTGACCAAACCAAAACACTAAACATGGTGGAAACAGATTAGAAATTGCTTTGACAATTGGCAGTATTGGTGGTAATAATTCTAATAATTATACCTTTTTATTAACATAATAACGTTTTGGTAGTCTTTAAACGAGTAATCATTTTTAGATGGTAGGCGAAGATTGAAAAGTGAAGGTGGACGGTGAAGTCGGCTACTGATTAGAAAAATCGCTGCCATAAGTTGGTTTGGCCCAAACCCAAGCTTGACCAACTTATTGTCAGTGTCGGCTCTAGGCCCATGTTCTAACCTTATCACCTACTCGTAATGGACGAACAAGATGATATGTTCCCATTGCGTATGATGAATTGATAAACGTAAGAAGAAATACATTTGCATTTTATATAAATGCTAAACTATTTTCGAAGTTAATGCTTAAAATTTTCGATAAGTTTGAGAGGAGAAAGTGGCTTCTGTATAGAGCCATTATTAGAGGATGTTCAGCGTTAATGACGTGTGGGTTCATCTCTTTCATATACGTTTAACCATCTTCAGTTTGGATGGCCTACATTCATCATTATTTCTAATCTCTTCAAATATAAAGCTAACACGTTTTCGTGTATGATATAATGCTTTAAATTACAACTCTCATCCATCATGGACTAATAAGAAACGAGAGTTCCCAAGATATTTTCACATTCCATTTGATCAACCTCCTAACACACCATGTAGTTTTTTTCCAAAAAATAAACACACCATGTAGTAATCAATTGATGTGACTTACGTAACATAACATAATATTTAACCTCTAAATATAATATTACAGATTGATAAATGAGTAGACAAATTCAGATCAGTTACAACTTATGCAGTGATCATTAACAAAATATATATTACAGAAACCAAAAATACATATGATATTATGTATTTTGGTTTCTTTATTTGTGTATCTATAAAATTAGTAGCCTCATTAATAAGATTCACAGGGAGAAAGAAAAAAGAGTGAGGGGGACATCTCCGAAATTAAAGCATACTAGAGAGCTCCATCAATGGACTCATCACCTCCATTTGACCACCAGTATTTGTTTCCTCCAAAAGCCATTTCTCAATAAATGTCAATGGTGGAGTAGCATTATGATGATCATCACCATCACCATCACCATCACCATCTTCTTGAACATCAAGATCGCATTTAACGTTTTCCTCTGAGATCTTTGGGTGAACATGGAATCCATGATCCCAAGAACCTTCTACATGCTCGTATGGAGGCTGATCATTGTGGTGATCCATGAGATCGTTGCTCCCGTTTTGCAGCTTTTGTTCCAATAAATTCGCCGTGCTGCTCTTTGGGGATGCTCTCATCCAGCCTTCTAGAAGGCGAGAAATGTTTTCAGTGCTTGAAGCATAGGTAGATCTATGATTAATGGTGTTTCTTGCGGCTGAAGTTTGCAACGTGATGTTTTCTGAAATGCTTCTCTCTTCACTCTCAGACTTATTAAGCTTCTTCTTCAAGTGGGTGTTCCAATAGTTCTTAATATCATTATCAGTTCTTTGTGGTAGATATGAAGCTATGGACGCCCATCTTAAATTCAACCATATGTAGACAATAAGCCAAGTTAGGGTTCATGTCATCAATACTATAATTAACCAAAAAACATTTAAAATATGAAGAGATGTTGCGTAATGAGATTACTTGTTACCCAATAGGGCTTGCAAGTGAATGATCATTCCCTCCTCATGAGGAGTGAAGTTTCCACGTTTAATTCCAGGTCTCAGATAGTTAGTCCATCTCAGTCTACAGCTTTTGCTGCATCTCAATAACCCTTTTAAAATGCCAAATATACAAACATCATCAGGACACATGAAAACAACAAAATAAACAAAAACACACAAGACGAAAATATGTTAACATAATGCTATATGTATCACCAGTATTGGTGGGAACAGATCTCCAATTTCCAGGGCCATGTTCTTGGATGTAAGAAACAAGAATGATGTCTTCTTCAGGAGTCCATGGTCCTTTCTTGATCCCTATCTTATCACAACATGGAGGCCTCCCCATCTTTATCTCTCTCTCTAGATCTGTAGAGTTTTAATTATGCTGATCTTTATAGATGTGTGAATATGTATATTATCATAAATGAATTTAATGCAATATGTGTATGTATATATGTAAAATTAATTGGGTGACTTAAAGAAGAGGGAAGAACTTTCAGACCTGCTTTTCTTGACAACCTCTTTTGTATCTACCAAGCTCACGAGTCACTCTGCCTTTATTTTGCGTAGTCAAATTAACATAGATAGTTTTGAGCTCCATAAAAAATGTTTATCTTCTCTGATAAAACGTTACTGAATTATTTAGTAAACGATTAACCAAGTTTATTTATCATCGAATATTGCCTTTAAAGGAACTCTATAACATATTGTATGTGAATAATACAGTGTCTCGGGGAAAAAAAATGCTTGATATGGAACTTTCGTTCGTAACTTTACTTATTTGGGAGTTGATGGAGGATCCGTGCATGTATTAACCAAGACTTGCAAGCTATATGACATTTTGGTGATAGTAGTTGTGATGGGGTGTACGTGGTAAACATAAAGTGTGACATGAAAACAGGAAATTTTACATTGATTTTCTCCATGATTAAAGGGAATCATTCACTGCAACTGGGACCTCAAAATCAAGTGCAGAATTTAGTGTAGCTTGAAACAAAATTGAAAACCATAATCACACAACTTTTCATATACAGTTAAAACATATATATAATAAAGTTACATTTTTTGCTTGCCTCTCTGGATGGATGTCTTTTCTTGTACATGTATCACGCACTACCCGTTGCCCCTTACATGTACAACCAATAACATTACCCCTTTTTTCGAAAGAAAATAAAATTTACCATTTGCGTTCTCTCTTTGTAATATACTTTTCATGCCAATGCTTACAACTATCATTTTATCTTTATTAATTTTATCAAAATAGAAAGTAAAAGAGTAGAGAACAAAGCATATCATCATCATACCATATGTCCATTTGTGTCAACTAACACTCAACGCTATACAGTCTATAATAATTCATCTTAAAGGTGCCTGGAGAAACATCATTATGACCAAAACGAGACCAATCATTAAGTTTTCCCTTCCTTTGTCTATATTTTCTGACTGCACAACTTGCTAAGAGATATAAAGGGAGAGACCGAGCAAGTCAAGTGCGCAGACAATACCCGATAACAACGCTGATGAATGCCACCACGCATACAAACAGCAGAGGGAACCCAATGTGCACTTCTTTCACTATCTTCTTTGTCCTCAGTTCCACCTGCATCACCATCATAAATACAAGCTTTGTTTATTACTCTTTATAAAAAGAAACAGCTATGTAAGTCAGTCCCTACAAACTACTCTCACCAGCTCTTGTTGCAAGCTTTCTCTATTTTGGGAGCTTATAGACCGCTCCTCCATTAGCTTCGAAATGGTTGAATCAGCCTGCATTAGGTTTTTAACTCGTTAACAGTTCATAGAAGATTGCACATAAGTCATGGACCTCTGTATTTGACAACCAAACCTGTTTTAGCTTGGATTCGAGAGCATTGACTTTCAGCTTCATCTCCTCGATGTCTTTAACCAACTTATACTCATCCAATGCTCTGATATTCTGAGCATCTGTTTTCTGCAGCTGTAGAACGTCTCTGTCCCTATGCATCTTTGGTTCTTCAGGATAAGTCACGCTGTTGGCTGAGTTAGCAAACCCTTGATCCCCAGAAAGATCCATGGCCATATTCGTGTGAGCATCCAAATTATGTGTTGGCTTTATCCCCCTTTCATCATCTGCATCATTATGAGACCTAATAGGATCGAATTCAGCTTCTTTTGCCATTTTCAATGTATCGTAGCCACCACCTTTAGTTGCCTTTATGTCATTTTCAGTAAACTCCATGACGCCCTTCCTTGGTGGCTTTAACTCATCATCCCCAACCATCCTAGGGTCCTTTACAATCTCCCTCTCCTAGAAAAATAACGATTAAAAAAAAAAAGACAAGAATAAGAAATGACCTACTTGACCCAATAAATGTGATCATATGCTAAGCTAAATTGGACTTAGTGGAAAAGAACTACACACACTGCTTGACAATTACTCTTCATATATTACCAAAATCTAAAAAAAAAAGCTTGGTTGTGAAAAGGACGAAATACTCTTCTTACATATTGTGGAGGAAGAGTCTCTGATTGACCATGTAATCGATCCTTGAGGATGGAATCTTCAAACACTGCTTCCTGCTTCAGCGTCCCCTTAATTGGAGAGAGTTCAGGTGAGTCAGAGGGCATCACGAGAGTGACTCTCAGTTTGTTTTCCTCAACGTGTCTGCCTTCCGCTTTGGAGAACTGAAAAGAAATAAACGAATTAAAATATACGGACAACATACTTGAACAGGACCAAATAACCGAAATTTCAGGATTTTTTACCATGCTAGCTGTGATGTCTTCATCAGTTGTTTCCTCAGGGACAGCAGTACTCTGGATTAAGAACTTGTCTTTGCAAACCATATCTGGAGGTCGCTCTTTGAAAGCTTGCATAATCACTGCAGTTACATAAAAACTTGATTAGCTAGAAACTCCAGTTTTCATTTTAGACAGACAACTGCAGTTTTGAACTCTGAAAGCGTAGGATCCTAAGACAGTGTCCAAAAAGCTGTTTTAAATTCGAGCAACGAAAGGACAAAGCTATGCAAAATTTCAAACATATCCCACGCCAGTAGCTTGACATCATGCAACACCTTAATCCCACCCAAAACCAAAGAAATGTATGTAGGTGCAAGAAATTCAAAAGCATTGTTCGAAAGGTGAAATTTGGGCATACCGGAGAATTCACAAGATGAGTTTGGTGCCACAACGCCAACATTTGGACGGACACAGTACTTCTTCGGTGATGTAGTTTTGACCTGTCAAAATAACCAAAACCAAAAAAAAAAAAAACTTAGGAAGTCTTATCCAGAGAAACTATATTTTCTCATTTTTTTTATCAAAGGTATCATCAGCTTATCCTGAAGCCAGAAAACTAGAGAGAAGAAAAAATAGTGTGTCTAGAGAGAAGAGGGACCTTAAAAGCAACAAAAAGATGGGTTGAATTGGTCAGCTGAACCACGCAGGTACTCTGCTTCTTCAGATCAACTACATAATTAAAAATAAAATAAAAAACTGTTAGTAGTAGTCTTAAAAGTAACAGGATCGTAGAAGCAAGTGATAAGAATGAGTTCCTTGAGACATCATCGTACCTACAAACTTGAGTGTCCTTGGTTGAATATCCAACAGCGGCATATTCATGGTTGCTGTGACAAAAATCACAGAAAGGAAAGCAAAGTCAGATCGATAGAATCATAAAACTCTCTCTCTCTCTCTCTCTATGATTGGAACATTAACGAAACCTAACCAATCATTTAACCAGGGACAAGAGCGGAACCTAAAATACACAAAAAGGTAGCGATTCGGATTCAAAGTATAAAACGAACCACCGCGCTAGCTAACTCCTTCTCAAATACAACCGCGCGAACTCGCCCGAAGACTCAAACTCGATTTTTTTTTTTTAATTTACAACTTGTCGGCAACGCGTTTTCAGAGTATCGGGAAAATCAAAACCCCCAGCGTGAAGTTCGAACGACGATCTAATTACATCATAGTAGTTCAACTGCTCATATATTCAAAATAGAACGACGACGTTTTCGAGGAGCGTCTCCTCTCCTCAGTCCTCGTGATTCAGTAAAAAGAAAAGAAGTAAAACTCAGATCACTCGGATCTTCCCGGAGCCCTAGCGGTTTCTATTTTCACAGTAAAGTAGGGAAGATAATCTTACCGTGTATCCTCGACGAATAACAAACGGAGCTTTGAGATGGTGGATCGAACAATAGAGAGCAGTGAAGGCCCAAGTACAGTATATGAGGAATGTGTTCAAAACATCAAACACGCACGAAAAAAGGGTATGGTGCTGAGATGGAAGATAACAGTTTTTGTTCTGCGATAGTTTTGTAACGGGCCTGGGTATTATAAGTGAGATTTGAGGATAAAACAAAAATTTTAAGTGAGATTTGCGATTTTGGTAGATGCGAAAATATAGGAGAGAATGTGATTGGGGTAATAAATGCAACCTTTTTAATTAAATTTGAATGCTTTTGAAGACGGGTATAACACGCGTGAATCGTGATTCCATTCCGATCACCAACCCCCTCTCGTTTTTTTTTAGTTTGCTTTCTTATTTATATGCCTTTAGCAACATAAATATAGACAGATTTAATTACGTAATCAAATATTCCTAAAGACCTCAACAATGTCAAAAAAATAATGTATTTTCTCATTCAAACAAAATGTTGATTTTGAGTTGTCACCACTACACAACATCCTCATCCTCTCATTGTTATTATTGCATTGGTGGACTATTCTTGTGCGGTGGAGATCAAAGCTTTATCAATGATTTCTTGCAAACTGATTATCAATCCTATCAATTTGGGACGGTCGTTGCATATTTATGTCGGAAGCAAACTTTGGCGGAATGGAAATGTGTCGTAATCTCATAAAGAGCGGTAAGAGAGATAGTCCAATAATTCTTTTAAACAGGAAGCCCACAAGCTGATATTCCAAAAGAGTCCACCAGTTTTAAATAGGGAAAATTGTCATTTAAATCATGAACTTTCAAATTTGGTTGAAAAAAAGCCTGAACTTTCTCTTGGACCATTTAAAACACCAACTTAATTTGACTAGCCATTTTAAACATCAATTTAGTTTGACTAAACCAAATTAAGCACGACGTTAACTCGGATAACGGAATGATTAAACGGAGTTAACTGCCGTCTCTAATCTCCGTTAAGTCCAAAACAACGTCGTTTAAAAATCTTTCAAAAAATAAAATCTGGGTGGAATCAAACCCATGACTATAGACACACACATGTAAGGCTCAAACCACTAGACCACTTAAATTTTTCTTAACATAATTGACTAGTAATAGTTATTATTGTGAAACCTCCAAAACATCTTCTTCAACCCTAAATCCCTAAATAATTTTAATAATATTAAAACTTGAAAATAAATTATTAACTATTCAAAATTTTGTGAACATTATTAAAAATATTAAAACTTATAATAATTATTAACTTAATTGTAATATTAAGTATTATTTACAAGTATTATTAAAAATACTACTTATAAATAACTATATGATACTAAATGATTTTTAATTATAATTTTTAATTAATAGAAATACTAAATGATTTTGAATTATGATTTTGAATTATAATTTTTCATAATACTAAAATATTTTTAATTAAAAATCACAATTAAAAATTATTTTGTTTTATTAGTAATTAAAAATTATAATTAAAAATCATCTAGTAATTAAAATGATAATTAATAATCATTTAGTATTACTAGTAATGAAAATTAATTATTATTATAAATCAGAC
>NW_026619217.1:0-9289 GCF_000801105.2 Raphanus sativus | reverse complement strand
TCAGGTGATTCAAGATTAGCCTGTTCAGACATATGGCAATATCTTCATGATTTTTATCAAACCAGAAGGAACCAAGATGTAAGAAGCTTTATTTCAAAACCATTTATCAGTGGTAGAATTACCAGGAAGTTGAATAAATCTCATAGTAGTATAGAGGAAGAAGCTATCCCACTTTCTATTCAGGTTATTCCAGATTGGCCTGTTCGGACATATGGCAATATCTTCATGATTCTTATCAAACCAGAAGGAAAAAAAATGTAAGAATCTTGATTTGAAACCATTAACTAGTTTAGAATCAACAGTAAGTTGAATAAATCTCATAGGAGTTATGAGGAAAAATCTATCCCACTTTCTATTCAGGTGATTCAAGATTTGCCTGTTCGGACATATGACAAATATCTTCATGATTATTATCAAACAAGAAGGAACCAAGATGTAAGAAGCTTAATTGGAAACCATTAATCAGTTGTAGAATCACCAGGAAGTTGAATAAATCTCGTAGGAGTTATGACGAAGAAGCTATATGCCACTTCTATTCAGGTGATTCCAGATTAGCCTGTTCGGACTTATGGCAATATCTTCATGATTCTTATCAAACCAGAAAAAAACAAGAGGTAAGAAGCTTGATTTGAAACCATTAATAAGTTTAGAATAACCAGGAAGTTGAATAAATCTCATAGTAGTTACGAGGAAGAGCGTATCCCACTTTCTATTCAGATGATTCCATATTAGCCTGTAAGGACATATGGCAGATATCTTCATGATTCTTATCAAAACCAGAGACCAAGATGTAAGAAGATTTATTTGAAACCATTAATCGGTTTAGAGTCACCAGGAAGTTGAATAAATCTCATAGGAGTTATGAGGAAGAAGCTATCCCACTTTCTATTCAGGTGATTCCAGATTAGCCTATTCAGACATATGGCACTATCTTCATGATTCTTATCAAACTAGAACAAAACAAGAGGTAAGAAGCTTGATTTGAAACCATTAATCAGTTTAGAATCACCATAAAGTTGAATAAATCTCATAGGAGTTACGAGGGCGAAACTATCCAACTTTTTATTCCGGATTAGCTTGTTCGGACATATATCAATATCTTCATGATTCTTATAAAACCAGAAGGAACCAAGATGTAAGAAGCTTGATTTGAAACCATTAATAAGTTTAGAATCACCAGGAAGTTGAATAAATCTCATAGGAGTTACGAGGAAGAAGCTATCTGTAAGACCCAAACCTGGATCCCATGATCCAACCAGTCTGCGGCCTTACCTAAACATCTAAGTGTAATTCAGCCGGTTTAAGTCCAATCTTTACTTAGTCATTTTCAAGCATTTGAGGTTCATGCAATAATAAATCAATGCGGAAGCTAAGGCAAACATCATATTATATATATATGTCAAATATGATCCATACAAAGTATTCAAATCATCAGTTGCACAATAGGCTATGATAATTCCAAATGTAAATAACAAGTCACTACATCACACATCCCACACGGCCAAGGTCTTCATGGCTCCTTAGCCTTACCACGATCCCTGTCAGGACCTGAAATCAAAACCCACAACACATATGCATAAGAATTATGAACCGATATCCTAGCAATCACAACCTAAGCATGGTTCGGACACTTAGCCTAATTCTGGCCAAAAGTGACCCCTTCTGATACTTGTCCAAAAACTAATTAAAATTCATGATAAATCATGATTAAGAGAATGGTCCAAGCGGAATTCCCAGAACCGGCCTTGATCATATTGATCTTGGCCATGAACAGCCTAACCGGCCTCATGGTACCATCTCGAAATCAATGTTAGAAAATTATTCTATCACTTTGATAATTCATTATAAATCCCCACTAAGTGATATCAATCGCCAAATCCCAATAACTCCCATAGGAAGCATGAGATCGGACCATACATGCCCAACCAAGGCCATGGAGAGATTACTCTGATCTAACCAAGCCTTGGTGGCGTGTCCATGAGTTTAGACCCATAGATAACTTCAGAATATGATAGAGAAGAGATATATTGACAGGAAAAGAACAATAGATGCAACCATCCACACATGGATCAAACGGCCCAACCATCCGGATGGATGATCTTAGGCGGTTTGTACTTGGTTTGCATCCAGTACCTTAGGTGTGTGTTCGGAAGCCCCCACACTCTTCTACACAGCCTTCTCCTTTCCTCTGGTATTCATTTCCGATCAAGTCTCCTTTGCCCACGGCTTAGAACCCACCGGAATCACCTTGCCTTCACACGGACTGCCTTTGCGGTCACACTTCTCTTTTCTCTCTTTGATTCTGTAGAGATTTGGGCAGAGTTTCCCCTTATGTTTCTGATGATTTCTGTCGACAGAGGAGGGGTTTATTTATAGGGAAGAGGCTTGCCAACCGTCTGGACGCAGTAATTGGCTCTTTGGCCAACGGTTACACCTTTTCGCCCAAACCGTCCAACCGCTTCCAAACTGCTCTTCTCTTCGTTTGGGCTGATCGATCTCAAGCCCAAATGCTTGCCCACATGCTTAGCTCACTTGCCAAAGCTTCCTAGACCCAACGGACGCCCATGACCATCATCCGGTCCATGATCATCACTCATGGTCCACAATGACCGGCCAAGACTCCATCACTCAGTTCAGCTGAGTTGAGCTGAGTACTAGTTGCCTGAGCTGAGTGAGCTACTCCTCCAGCTCCTGTGAGCTGCCCTAGACTGTGTGAGCTCCCTACCAGCTCCACCTAGCTGATTGAGCTGCCTCCGGACCATGTCCAGCTTCCAGATCACTCATCCAGCTATCTTTTCCTTCTTTCTTTCTTATTCTGGTCAAGTCTCAGCTTCCTGATGCACTTTACCTTCTGTTTGGACCATGATACGCTTGCCTTTAGATCATATGACATGGCCAGCTCATCTCCCCGCACCATGGCCCGTCCTGATGGCCTTAGTTAGAACTAGGGACATGACAAGTCTCCTCCACTTGGAAAGAACTCGTCCCCGAGTTCATACTTGATGATTCTCCAACCACATACTGACTATACCACTCAGGATACTCAGCTTTCATTCTTGCTTCTGTTTCCCAAGTGATAATGTCTTTGCCATTGAATTCCCATACTATCTTTAGCATAGGAACTGTCTTCTTCCTCATTGCCTTTTCCATCCGATCAATGATCCGAACCGGCCTTGTCTCTAAGGTGAGGTTCTTACCAAGATCTTTAGGAATTTCTGGCAAGACAATGTCTTGATCCGTTAGACACTTTCTTAGTTGAGACACATGGAATACATTATGGTAAGCATCCATTTCAGATGGCAAATCCAATTTGTAAGCCACTGCCCCAGCCTTTTCAAGTATCCTGAATGGACCTAGGAACCTTGGGTCTAGTTATCTTCTTCCGGAAACTCTAGCCCTTCCTTTGAAGGTAATCATCTTGAGATAGATTAGATCACCAACCTCAAACTCAAGATGTTTCCTTCTCTTGTCAGCATAGCTCTTCTGGTGGTCTTGAGCTTCTTTCATCTTCTCTTTGACCATTTTGATCTTCTCTGTGGTTTCTTCCACAATCTCAGGACCTATTATGCTGCGCTCCCCCACTTCGGTCCAGCATAAAGGTGTTCGGCAAGGCCGCCCATACAATGCTTCATAAGGAGACATACATATGCTGGTGTGAAAGCTGTTGTTGTATGCAAACTTCACCAGTGGTAAGTGCTTCTCCCATGAGTCACCCCAATCAAGAACACATGCTCTTAGCATATCTTCCAAAGTCTGGATGGTCCTTTCTGATTGACCATCCGTTTGAGGATGATAGGATGTGCTCATGTTCACTCTTGTTCCTAGAGCCTTTTGGAAAGCTCTCCAGAAATAAGTAGTGAACCTAGGGTCTCTATCTGAGACTATACTGGCCGGCACTCCATGCAGCCTC
Organism: Raphanus sativus; assembly: GCF_000801105.2. Classification (NCBI taxonomy): domain Eukaryota; kingdom Viridiplantae; phylum Streptophyta; class Magnoliopsida; order Brassicales; family Brassicaceae; genus Raphanus; species Raphanus sativus. The sequence goes on along the minus strand of NW_026619217.1, from coordinate 5,379 downwards.
ACAATTTGATCTATGTAGATCTTCACAATTTCATCCACTCCATCACCCTTCTTGACGGGTAAGAAGTGTGCAGATTTGGTCAGGCGATCCACAATCACCCATATTGCATCCTTCTTGTTTCTGGTTGTGGGAAAACCAGTCACAAAGTCCATTGTGATGTGATCCCACTTCCACTCTGGTATGGGAAGGTTTTGTAGTAAACCACTTGGAACCTGATGTTCAGCCTTGACCAATTGACAAGTGGGGCACTTGGCCACCCATTCAGCAATGTCAGCCTTCATTCTGATCCAGTGGTAGTACCTTTTGATGTCTTTGTACATCTTGTTTAGTCCCGGGTGTACTGAGAACTTGGACTTATGAGCTTGGCTCATAATCTCTTCCTTTAGTCCCCGGTCACCAGGAACACTAACCCGCCCATTTGAAACAATTAATCAGTTTAGAATCACCAGAAAGTTGAATAAATCTCATAGGAGTTACGAGGAAGAAGCTATCCCACTTTTTATTCAGGTGATTCTGGATTAGCCTGTTCGGACATATGGCAATATCTTCATGATTCTTATCAAACCCGAAGGAACCAAGATGTAAGAAGCTTTATTTGAAACCATTAATAAGTTTAGAATCACCAGGAAGTTGAATAAATCTCATAGGAGTTACGAGGAAGAAGCTATCCCACTTTATATTCAGGTGATTCAAGATTAGCCTGTTCAGACATATGGCAATATCTTCATGTTCTTATCAAACAAGAAGGAACCAAAATATAATAAATTTGATTTAGAACCTTTAATCAGTGTAGAATAACCAGGAAGTTGAATAAATCTCATAGGAGTTATGAGGAAGAAGCTATCCCACTTTCTATTCAGGTGATTCCAGATTAGCATGTTCAGACATATGGCAATATCTTCATGATTCTTATCAAACCAGAAGGAACCAAAATGTAATAAATTTGATTTGGAACCTTTAATCAGTGTAGAATCACCAGAAAGTTGAATAAATCTCATAGGAGTTATGAGGAAGAAGCTATCCCACTTTCTATTAAGGTGATTCCAGATTGGCTTGTTAGGACATATGGCAATATCTTCATGATTCTTATCAAACCAGATGGAACCAAGATGTAATAAATATTATTTGGAACCTTTAATCAGTTTAGAATCATCAGGAAGTGGAATAAATCTCATAGGAGTTATGAGGAAGAAGCTATCCCACTTTCTATTAAGGTGATTCCAGATTGGCTTGTTAGGACATATGGCAATATATTCATGTTTCTTATCAAACCAGAGGAACCAAGATGTAAGAAGCTTGATTTGTAACCATTAATCAGTATAAAATCCCAGGAAGTTAAATAAATCTCATAGGAGTTGTGAGGAAGAAGCTATCCCACTTTCTATTAAGGTGATTCCAGATTGGCCTGATCGGACATATGACAATATCTTCACGATTATTATCAAACCAGAAGGAACCAAGATGTAAGATGCTTGATTTGAAACCATTAATCCGTTTAGAATCACCAGGAAGTTGAATAAATCTCATAGGTGTTATGAGGTAGAAGCTATACCACTTTCTATTCAGGTGATTCCAGATTAGCCTGTTTAGACATATTACAATATCTTCATGATTCTTCTCAAACCAGAACAAAACAAGAGGTAAGAAGCTTGATTTGAAACCATTAATCAGTTTAGAATCACCAGAAAGTTTATTAAATCTCAAAGGAGTTATGAGGAAGAAGCTATCCCACTTTTTATTCAGGTGATTCCGGATTAGCCTGTTCGGACATATGGCAATATCTTCAAGATTCTTATCAAACCAGAAGGAACCAAGATGTAATAAGCTTTATTTGAAACCATTAATAAGTTTAGAATCACCAGGAAGTTGAATAAAGCTCATAGGAGTTACGAAGAAGAAGCTATCCCAATTTCTATTCAGGTGATTCAAGATTAGCCTGATCAGACATATGGCAATATCTTCATGTTCTTATCAAACCAGAAGGAACCAAGATGTAATAAATTTGATTTGGAAGCTTTAATCAGTGTAGAATCACCAGGAAGTTGAATAAATCTGATAGGAGTTATGAGGAAGAAGCTATCCCACTTTCTGTTCAGGTGATTCAAGATTAGCATGTTCAGACATATGGCAATATCTTCATGATTCTTTTCAAACCAGAAGGAACCAAGATGTAATAAATTTGATTTGGAACCTTTAATCAGTGTAGAATCACCAGTAAGTTGAATAAATCTCATAGGAGTTATGAGAAAGAAGTTATCCCACTTTCTATTCAGGTGATTCACCATTAGCATGTTCAGACATATGGCAATATCTTAATGATTCTTATCAAAACATAAGGAACCAAGATGTAAGAAGCTTGATTTGAAACCATTAATAAGTTTAGAATCCACAGGAGGTTGAATAAATCTCATAGGAGTTACGAGGAAGAAGCTATCCCACTTTCTATACAGGTGATTAAAGATTAGCATGTTCAGACATATGGCAATATCTTCATGATTCTTATCAAACCAGAAGGAACCAAGATGTAAGAAGCTTGATTTCTAATCATTAATCTGTTTAGAATCACCAGGAAGTTGAATAAATCTCATAGGAGTTATGAGGAAGAAGCTATCCCACTTTCTATTTAGTGATTCCAGATTGGCCTGTTAGTAAATATGGTAATATCTTCATGATTCTTATCAAACCAGAAGGAACCAATATGTAAGAAGCTTGATTTCTAATCATTAATCAGTTTAGAATCACCAGGAAGTTGAATAAATCTCATAGTAGTTACGAGGAAGAAGCTATCCCACTTTTTATTCAGGTGATTCCGGATTAGCCTGTTTGGACATATTGCAATATCTTCATGATTCTTATCAAACCAGAAGGAACCAAGATGTAAGAAGCTTGATTTGAAACCATTAATAAGTTTAGAATAACCAGGATGTTTAATAAATCTCATAGGAGTTACGAGGAAGAAGCTATCCCATTTTCTATTCAGGTGATTCAAGATTAACCTGCTCAGACATATGGAAATATCTTCATGATTCTTATCAAACCAGAAGGAACCAAGATGTAATAAATTTTGTTTGGAACCTTTAATCAGTGTAGAATCACCAGGAAGTTGAATAAATCTCATAGGAGTTATGAGGAAGAAGCTATCCCACTTTTATTATGGTTATTCCAGATTGGCCTGTTAGGACATATGGCAATATATTCATGATTCTTATCAAACCAGAAAAAACCAAGATGTAAGAAGCTTGATTTCAAACCATTAATCAGTGTAGAATCACCTGAAGTTGAATAAATCTCATAGGAGTTATGAGGAATAAGCTTCCCACTTTCTATTCAGGTGATTCAAGATTAGCCTGTTTAAACATATGGCAATATCTTCATGATTCCTATCAAACCAGAAGGAACCAAGATGTAAGAATCTTGATTTAGAACCTTTAATCAGTGTATAATCACTAGGAAGTTGAATAAATCTCATAGGAGTTATGAGGAAGAAGCTATCCCACTTTCTATTAAGGTGATTCCAGATTGGCATGTTCGGACATATGGCAATATCTTTTCTTATCAAACCAGAAGGAACCAAGAGGTAAGAATCTTGATTTGGAACCATTAATCAGTTTAGAACCACCAGAAAGTTGAAAAAATCTCATATGAGTTATGAGGAAGAAGCTATCCCACTTTCTATACATGTGATTCCAGATTAGGCGTGTTTTGACATATGGTAATATCTTCATGATTCTTATCAAACCAGAAGGAACAAAGATGTAAGAAGCTTGAGTTTGAAAACATTAATCGGTTTAGAATCACCAGGAAGTTGAATAAATCTCATAGGAGTTATGAGGAAGAAGCTATCCCACTTTCTATTCATGTGATTCCAGATTAGCCTGTTCGGACATATGGTAATATCTTCATGATTCTTATCAAACCAGAAGGAACTAAGATGTAAGAAGCTTGATTTTTAATCATTAATCTGTTTAGAATCACCAGGAAGTTGAATAAATCTCATAGGAGTTATGAGGAAGAAGCTATCCCACTTTCTATTTAGGTGATTCCAAATTGGCCTGTTAGGAAATATGGTAATAACTTCATGATTCTTATCAAACAAGAAGGAACCAATATGTAAGAAGCTTGATTTCTAATCATTAATCAGTTTAGAATCACCAGGAAGTTGAATAAATCTCATAGGAGTTACGAGGAAGAAGCTATCCCACTTTTTATTCAGGTGATTCCGGATTAGCCTGTTCGGACATATGGCAATATCTTCATGTTCTTATCAAACCAGAAGGAACCAAGATGTAATAAATTTGATTTGGAACCTTTAATCAGTGTAGAATCACCAGGAAGTTGAATAAATCTCATAGGAGTTATGAGGAAGAAGATATCCCACTTCCTTTTAAGTGATTCCAGATTGGCCTGTTAGGACATATGGCAATAATATTCATTATTTTCTTATCAAACCAGAAGGAACCAAGATGTAAGAAGCTTGATTTCAAACCATTAATCAGCGTAGAGAATCACTAGGAAGTTGAATAAATCTCATAGGAGTTATAAAGAAGAAGCTATCCCACTTTCTATTAAGGTGAATCCAGATTGGCTGTTCGGACATATGACAATATCTTCATGATTCGTATCAAACCAGAAGGAACCAAGAGGTAAAAAGCTTGATTTGGAACCATTAATCAGTTTAGAATCACCAGGAAGTTGAATAAATCTCATAGGAGTTATGAGGAATAAGTTATCCCACTTTCTATTCATGTGATTCTAGATTAGCCTGTTCGGACATATATGGTAATATCTTCATGATTCTTATCAAACCAGAAGGAACCAAGATGTAAGAAGCTTGATTTATAATAATAATCAGTTTAGAATCACCAGGAAGTTGAATAAATCTCATAGGAGTTACGAGGAAGAAGCTGTCCCCACTTTATATTCAGGTGATTCCGGATTAGCCTAATGGAACATATGTTAATATCTTCATGATTCTTATTAAACCAGAAGGAACCAAGATGTAAGAAGTTTGATTTCTAATCATTAATCTGTTTAGAATCACCAGGAAGTTGAATAAATCTCATAGGAGTTATGAGGAAGAAGCTATCCCACTTTCTATTTAGGTGATTCCATATTGCCTGTTAGGAAATATGGTAATATCTTCATGATTCTTATCAAACCAGAAGGAACAAATATGTAAGAAGCTTGATTTCTAATCATTAATCAGTTTAGAATCACCAGGAAGTTGAATAAATCTCATAGGAGTTACGAGGAAGAAGCTATCCCACTTTTATTCAGGTGATTCCGGATTAGCCTGTTTGGGCATATGGCAATATCTTCATGATTCTTATCAAACCAGAAGGAACCAAGATGTAAGAAGCTTGATTTGAAACCATTAAT
>NW_026619216.1:0-9290 GCF_000801105.2 Raphanus sativus | reverse complement strand
GGTCCTTGAGCTCATCCCAGCTCTTCTCATCATAAAACCCTCTTGATTCCACAAACTTGACATCTCTTGACACATGAACCCTCCTCATGTTTGGATCATAGCATTTGTAGCCCTTCTGTGTAGTAGAGTAGCCAATGAATACAGCCTTAGTGCTTCTGGCCTCTAGTTTGTTCCGCTGCATACCTGGCTGTAACACATAACACAAACACCCAAAGACACGCAAGTGATCAAGGGAGGGTTTCTTGTTGTTCAATACCTCATATGGGGTGAGGTCATCTAGCACTCTTGTGGGGGTTCTATTGATAAGATAACATGCTGTCATGACTGCATCACTCCAGAAACGCTTGGGCACATTGGTATAGAACATCATGCACCTTGCCACTTCCATCAAATGTCTATTCTTCCTCTCAGCTACACCATTTTGTTGTGGTGTATAAGGGCAACTAGTTTGATGGATGATGCCGTGCTTGGCAAGGTGATTTTTGAATGCATGGCTTGTGTATTCTCCTCCATTGTCTGACCTGAATACTTTGATCTTAACATTGAATTGGTTAGTTATATAGTTTTGAAAATTTATGAAAGCATCTAGCACCCTATCTTTGGTTTGAATCATAGTCAGCCAAGTGTATTTCGATTTTTGATCAATAAAGGTGACAAAATACTTATGATTCTCCCTAGATATGCATGGTGCAGTCCACACATCAGAATGAATAAGATCAAAGCAGTGTTCATAAATCGTGGAAGACTTAGGAAACACAGTCTTGCAATGTTTGCCAAGAATACAAGCTTCACAGCCATCATTTTTAAAAGAAACATTAGGCAATAAAAGGTTCAGAGCCCTAGAGTGTGGATGACCTAGTCTAGCATGCCATAATACATTATTGTCAACAGGAATTGAAATGAAAGCAGTAGATAAATCAGCTGCCGGCTTGATGTCTTCAAGAAGATACAAGTCTCCCTTGCTCACACCATTGCCAAGCAACCTACTAGTCTCAATATCCTGAAACACAACCTCGTTAGGACTAAAAATCACTTTGCAATTTAAATCATTAGTGACCTTTTTCACAGATAAAAGATTAGATGCAAAGGATGGCATATAAAAGGCACTAGTATCTTTTTCAAACAGTTTAAGAGTTCCAACACCTCTAATAGGTATCTTATCCCCATTTGCAATCATCACATTTCCTAGAGCAGGTTTAACATTACTAATCAACCTAGAATCACTAATCATGTGATGAGAAGCTCCTGAATCAATTACAAGAGGCTTAACACAACTAGTTTCATGAGTTGAAGTAATACAAGCAATAGGCGATTGTAATGATGCATTAAGAGAGATACCAAGTGTGTTACCAGAGTTGTCCTTGAGGACTTTGATGAGAGCCTGAAGGTCAGACCTCCTAATAGTCTCATCCTGAGCAGTCCCCATGGCTGAACTCCCACTGAATGTTAAGGCCTTTCCATCACCAGGAACCATTGCTTGCTTTGGTGTAGATGAACCTCCCATCTCACCAGAGAAATGTGCTCTAGCATCAGCATATGGAGTTCTGAACTTCTGAGGCTTAAGATGTGGGTGGAGGATCCAGCACTTGTCCTTGCCGTGGCCCTTCTTCTTGCAGTGATCACACACCCACACTTTCTTCTCTTCTGGTTTGTAAGAGCCCTTGTTTGCCACGCCCATCTCTTCTGCTTCTTTAGCTTGGTTTGCAATGATAAGAGCTCCTTTTCCTCCAAAGAGCCCCACGGAACCCTTCTCCTTTTGAATCTGAGCACAAACTTCATCAAGGGATGGGAGACTCACTCCCCTCAGGATGTGTTTGATTAGGTCATTATACCCGGGGTTGAGAGTGAACAGCAAAGCAAAGACTTTGTCTTGTTCCCTTCTCTCATTCAACACATCAGGGTCCAAGGTTGCTGGTCTCAACATCTCCAGCTCTGCCCAAAGGGATCTGAACTTCCCAAAATGTTTATCAAACTCAGTATCCTCCTGACACAAGTTATTGATAGCCCTCTTGACTTCATACACACGGTTGATGTTGGAGACATTACCAAACACCTTCTTGAGTGTGTGTCCCACAGATCTTTGGAAGTCTCGCAGTAGTCATAGGCTTCCAAGATTGTTGGTTCCAGGCTGTGTTGAAGGATGGACAGAACCAGGAGATCTCTTGAACTCTCTTCTTGTTCCCAGCATCCGCATCAGCTTCCACCACCTCCTTACCATCCTCTCCTAGGATAGTCTTCTTCCTTGGTGTCTAAAGCCTTCTTCAACAACTCCCCAGAGACCTCTGCCTCCTAGAGCTGTGTCTTGGTTAGCCCCGCGCCCAGTGTAAGTAGTTACCTCCTTTGAGAGTAACTGGAATAGTCACCATTCTTGAGTTTTCATGAGAGGAACCAGAGAATCCATAAGAACAGCTCAAGAATAGTTTAACAAGATGTTTTTGAAAAGAAAGAAAAACAGAACTCTCAAGAATAGTTTTGAGCAAACTTTGCTATTTTTGGTAAAATCTGGAGATGAACTTGAAGAACACCTCAAGAACCACCAAGAACTTTGCCAAAAAATAGAACTAAAACAAGAACAAGATGTCTCACGGATGAAAAGAAAAATAGAAATCAGAGAATGTGTTTGCGGAAGTGAAAGGTCTCAAGAGCTTAGTGCTCTGATACCATGTAAGTATGATAAGATTAGAATGTGGAGAGATGAGAGAGAGTAACGAGATTGAGAGACAAAGAGAATGAAAGACATTTTTACTTGATACTTAAAATGGTTGCATACAAAGGAGTATTTAAAGAGAGACAAATCTCTGGATAGTAATAAAACAAAGAGCTTGCAACAATATTAAACAAGTCTGGCGTATGGACAGAGGGGAGAGTGTGAGCAGAGAGGAGCAGAGTGAGCAGAGTGAAAGGGACAAGGTCCCAACGGTTGGGAACCACTCTCTCCCTTACTCTCACCCGTGACTCTCTTCAAACTCGCCAACCATTTCTTTTACTTGGCGAGTTTCTTCTTCTCCTCTTCTCCTCTCTTAAGTCTTCACATTATTTGAATATCCAACTATGCTCCCTTGTGCTCCAAGCTAGGTTAGCTGTACGGACAGACTTGTGTCACAAGTACTCGTGATCCTTTGCTTTCTTATCCTTGATCTTGTTTCTCTTTACTCATGATGCTTCATCTCAACATGATCTAATCCTAAACGAAATTGGTTTAGAATCCTAATTAAAATTGGTTTAAAATCCTAATTCTAACCCAAATTGGTTTAAATCAATTACATAATTGAAACACATTAAACCAACATGCTGGCCCTTCTTTTCCCACGGTTTCTCCCTCTTCCTTAGGCCTCACGAGTTTGGCTAAGTGTTGAATGACCTCCTGATGTGCTTTGGCTCTAGCTCTGGTCGTTGGTCCAGTCCAGAATGTGACTGGATGCTGTTGCTCCTCCTGCTTCTCTGAACTTGAGATACTCATCTCCTGGTTAGATGCACCTTTATCCCCTAGTACAGGTTCAATTAGCTCATCCTCCTCTGAGTCTCCTTCCTCCATCAGCTCCCCATCAGTATCACTCAGCTCCTCATCAGTAAGCTGCTCATCCATGGTCGTACCATCCCCTCCTCCTTTAAAAGGATTTGACCTCAAATCCAGCTCATCTGCAACATAAGGAATTAAATCAGAAACATTAAAAGTGGAGCTAATTGTATACTTCCCTTGGAGATCAATCTGATAAGCATTGTTATTGATTCTTCTCAACACTTTGAATGGACCATCCAGGCGCTTCATCAGCTTAGACTTCCTCTCACGAGGAAACCTTTCTTTCCTCAAAAGAATCCACACAAGATCTCCTGGTTCCAGCACCAACTCCTTGCGCCCCTTGTTCTTCTTGCGTGCATACACCTTGGTTTGAGCCTCAATGTTCTTCTTTACCTGTTCATGCAAAGATCTAACAAACTCGGCCTTTTGATTGCCATCAAGGTTAGCTTGTTCTTTAAAAGGTAAAGCACACAAATCTAAAGGAGATAATGGATTGAATCCATACACAACCTGAAAAGGAGTTAGCTTAGTGGCAGAGTGCATTGACCTATTGTAAGCAAATTCTACATGAGGCAAACAGTCTTCCCAAGTCCTAATGTTCTTACTGATAATGGCACGCAGCAAAGCAGATAAAGTTCTATTGACTGCCTCAGTTTGTCCATCAGTTTGGGGATGACAAGTAGTAGAAAATAGCAATCTAGTTCCTAGTTTTCCCCACAAGGTTTTCCAAAAGTGACTCAGGAACTTGGTATCTCTATCTGACACTATTGTCCTAGGCATTCCATGCAACCTAACTACATCTCTAAAGAATAGTTCAGCTACCATGATTGCATCATCAGTTTTATGACAAGGAATAAAATGTGCCATCTTAGAGAACCTGTCAACAACCACAAAGATACTATCTCTACCTCTCTTTGTCCTAGGCAAGCCTAACACAAAATCCATAGAAATATCAACCCATGGATGTTCAGGAATGGGCAGGGGAGTATACAAACCTGTCGGCTGCACCTTTGACTTTGCCTGCTTGCATGTCACACACTTAGAGCATACCTTCTCCACGTCCCTCTTCATCCCTGGCCAGTAGAAGTGGTCCTGAAGGGTGGCGAGTGTCTTTGCAATCCCAAAATGGCCCATTAGACCACCTCCATGAGCTTCCCTGACATATAACTCCCTCAAAGTACCACAAGGAATGCATAGGCGGTTATCATATAAAAGAAACCCTTTAAGCTGATAGTACTTGCCACTGGCATGTTTCTCAGTTTCCACATATACTTCCTTAAAGTCAGGATCATCAGCATAACAAGTTTTAAGGTGTTCAAATCCCAAGAGTTTGGTTTCCATAGAGGATAAGAGAGCATACCTTCTGGAGAGTGCATCAGCAACTACATTCTCCTTACCTTGTTTGTAGTGGATGACATATGGAAAAGTTTCAATGAATTCAACCCACCTGGCGTGCCTCCTGTTGAGTTTCTGTTGCCCTTTGAGGTGTTTAAGAGACTCATGATCTGTATGGATCACAAACTCCTTTGGCCAGAGGTAATGCTGCCACATCTGTAGAGCTCTCACCAGTGCATACAGTTCCTTATCATAAGTGGGATAGTTCAATGCAGCACCACTCAGTTTCTCACTGAAATAAGCAATGGGTCTCTTCTCCTGCATCAGCACAGCCCCAATACCTACTCCTGAAGCATCACACTCTATTTCAAAAGTTTTAAGAAAGTTAGGCAACACAAGTAAAGGAGCAGTGGTTAGTCTTTCTTTCAACAATTGAAATGCCTCTTCCTGGTCAGAACCCCAAGTAAACCCCACACTCTTCTTGATAACCTCAGTCAATGGAGCAGCAATGGTACTAAAGTCTCTCACAAACCGCCGGTAAAACCCAGCAAGTCCATGAAAACTCCTGACCTCTCCAACAGACTTAGGCGTGGGCCAGCTCTTGATGGCTTTCACCTTCTCTTCATCAACTTTCAGGCCCTGAGAAGTCACAACAAAACCTAAAAAGACAAGGTTATCTGTCCCAAAGGAACACTTCTTGTAGTTAGCAAATAAACTTTCCTTTCTAAGCACATCAAGAACCTGCCTTAGGTGATCTATGTGTTCATTCATGGTTTTACTATAGATAAGAATATCATCAAAATAGACAACCACAAATCGACCAATATAAGCTCTCAGGACATGGTTCATCAATCTCATGAATGTGCTAGGTGCATTAGTCAATCCAAAGGGCATAACTAACCATTCATACAATCCTAGTTTAGTTTTAAAAGCAGTTTTCCACTCATCTCCTTCTTTCATCCTAATCTGGTGGTATCCACTTTTCAAATCAATTTTAGAAAAGACACATGAACCATGTAACTCATCTAACATATCATCTAAACGAGGGATAGGATGTCTGTACTTAACTGTGATGTTGTTAATGGCCCTACAATCAACACACATACGCCAGCTACCATCCTTCTTTGGCACCAGCAAGACTGGTACAGCACATGGACTCAAGCTCTCCCTGATGTGTCCCTTCTCCAAGAGTTCATTGATCTGCTTCTGAAGTTCCTTAGTCTCTACAGGGTTAGTCCTGTAAGCTGGCCGATTGGGTAAGGTAGCTCCTGGTACAAGATCAATCTGATGTTCAATGCCTCTGATGGGTGGCAATCCCACTGGATTATCTTCTGGGAAAACATCTTTGTAGTCCTGCAAAAGAGTTTCAATTTCTAGAGGAATAGACATTGCTTGATTAGTCTCAGTTAGTTCACCCTTACAAAGCAATAAAACCAAAGCAGGGTGGCTAGCCAAAGCATTTTTAATATCTCCAGAAGTAGCCATTAAGTTAAGCTTACTTACCTGCTCAGCCTCCCTTACCAGTAAGGCCTTTGCTTCTTCTTTCCTACGCTTGAGGGTGATCTGATCTTCCTGGACCTCTTGTGGTGTTAAAGGTACCAGTGTGATTTGCTTTCCTCCTTGTAGAAAAGAATGCCTATTAGTGAAGCCATCATGAAGTGCTCTCTTGTCATACTGCCAAGGTCTTCCCAACAAGATGTGGCTGGAATCCATAGGTAACACATCACAAAGGATCTCATCTTGATACCTCCCAACAGAGAGGGGCACTTTCACTTGCTTGTTCACCTTCAACTCGCCTGTATCATTCAACCATTGCAGCATATATGGGCGTGGGTGTTTTTGAACTGAGAGACCAAGCTTCTCCACCAGTGTCTCGCTAGCAGCATTGGTACAACTTCCTCCATCAATGATCAAGCTGCAAACTTTATCCTTGATTAGACACCTTGTATGAAACAAGTTCTCCCTCTGCTCAGTTTCTTTGGATTTGGCTTGAACATTCAAAGCTCTCCTGGTAACCAGCATCTCTCCCTTAACAGGGTATTCTACATCCTCTTCATCAGATTCTCCCTCAGGCTTCTCATCCTCAGAAATAACCTCTCCATTATCTAGAACTATCATGATCTTCTTACTGGTACATTCACTAGCATAATGGCCATATCCCTGACATCTGTAGCACTTGATGTTCCTGGTTCTGGATGGTGGAGTGGTTTCCTTGCCCTTGTCATCTCGGCTGGTTGTGGTACTGGTTGACCCACCACTCTCCTTTGGTCGGCTGTAGGCTTTATCATCCTTAGCATAAGATGATTTGGATGCAGAACTAGTAGGATAGCGAGTGTTACTTCTCCTCTTGTTCTGTTGTTCAATAAGAATAGCCTTGTGTACCATCTCTTCAAGAGTAGCATAGTCTTGCATCTCCAGCCTGTCTTGGATGTCCCTGTTTACTCCATCTAAAAACCGAGCCATAGTAGCTTCCACATCCTCATCAATTTTGGCTTTGATCATGAGTGTTTCCATCTCCTGGTGATACTCCTCCACACTCTTAGAGCCTTGAGTAAGTTTCCTGAGCTTCTTGTGGAGATCTCTGCCATAATGAGCAGGTACAAATCTAGCTCTCATAACCTCTTTCATCTCATGCCAAGAAGTTACTTGTTCATCACCATCTCTTCTCCTGATATTTGAAACATTCTGCCACCAGTTGATAGCATAGCCTTCAAATTCAGTAGCAGCAAGTCTTACTTTCCTCTCCTCAGTGAGCCTTTGACATTTGAAAACAGATTCAATCTTTTGCTCCCATTCCAGATAGACATCAGGATCAGCTTTTCCTTGGAAAGATGGAATCTTAAGCTTAAGATTTCCAAAGTGATCTTCTCCATGAGGGCGCCTGTTATTGGCTCTGAGAGGGCGTTCATCATCTGCATCTTCGGCCCACTCTTCTTGCTCATCAGCTACTACAGCAGGGGCTGCTCTCCTAGCACGTATGGGCTGTCTTGCAGCTACTTCACGGATTCCTCCTGCTCCAGCTACTCCAGCTGCACCTGCAAGTTCATTGTTAGGAGGGATAACATGAGCATATATTTGTTCAGCATGCCCTTGTAGTTGGCGTGTAACTTCAGCAATCATAGCTTGGAATTGCAACTGATCAAGAGCAATTCGCTGGACTGGCTCTCCTGCATTGTCTCCATCACGTCTCTCTTCAGCCATCTTCCTGCAACAAACTCTTAACAATTGGTTAGTTTAATAAACCCTCTCTCACTCAGTTTACTGCCTGTGCTTGCTCCCTTACTTTCCCAAGAGTTCAGATTAGATCAAAACTCAATCACCTAAGATCTAGCTACAACCTAAAGTGATTAGATAGAAAGTATTAAGAGATTTAGGCACCAGCTGGCTTTACCACCCTTAGCTGGATTTCTCTTCAGCTTATGTTTCTTATTTTTTTTTTTTTTTTTGATTTGGATCAGAGATCTCTTTTCTTTTTTTTTTTTTTGATTCAAGGGTTGGCCCAGCCGGCTTACAACAGATAGAAAGAAAAGAAGTGTTTGGTGGTGATAGATAGTTGACACGAGCAGAGAACAAACCTAACCTCCAAGGGGCTCTGATACCACTTGGTGCGTCCCTTATAAGCTAGGAAGCTAGGATCTCTTGGATGGTATGGTTAAGAGGGTGATCAGGGAGGTTACTAACACTCCTTGGTCGATGGACTTCTCTTCAGAGCAGTGGAAGGCTCCAAAGATGTTATAGCTACTCTCTAGACGCAGGATAACCCTGTGTAGTGTCTGAGATGGATCACAGTAGATTACTCTACCCTAGATGAAGGTTCAATGTTCTTAGGCTGAACAGAGAAAGCACAGAAGCAAGCAAGCAATTTGCTTAAGGTTTTTCTTTGATAAAATTGTCTAAGTTTCAACCAAAAAGCGGCTACAAGCTTATAAAGCCAAAATATGTCGCCAAAATAAAACCCAAGACCTAACCAGAATGGTTTGATCTAATCCTAAACGAAATTGGTTTAGAATCCTAATTAAAATTGGTTTAAAATCCTAATCCTAACCCAAATTGGTTTAAATCAATTACATAATTGAAACACATTAAAACCAACATGCTGGCCCTTCTTTTTCCCACGGTTTCTCCCTCTTCCTTAGGCCTCACGAGTTTGGCTAAGTGTTGAATGACCTCCTGATGTGCTTTGGCTCTAGCTCTGGTCGTTGGTCCAGTCCAGAATGTGACTGGATGCTGTTGCTCCTCCTGCTTCTCTGAACTTGAGATACTCATCTCCTGGTTAGATGCACCTTTATCCCCTAGTACAGGTTCAATTAGCTCATCCTCCTCTGAGTCTCCTTCCTCCATCAGCTCCCCATCAGTATCACTCAGCTCCTCATCAGTAAGCTGCTCACCATGGTCGTACCAATGGAGAAGACTATTTGGATACATTTGCACCAGT
>NW_026619215.1:0-9293 GCF_000801105.2 Raphanus sativus | reverse complement strand
CTTCAACAGTTTCTTGTGGTTCTTCTATAGTGTATATATTATCCAATGTCTTAAACTTTAGCTCTAAAAAAACTATGAAATAATTAAATTAAAAATGATGAAACATATATATACATACAGATTAAAACATATAATTTTGCATATCTTCAAAATAAAAATATTATTACTTATACACTTAGTCATGTTTCGACCAACAAAAATGGTAACCTGAAAAATATTGTTAATAAATTTTGCACTAAAATTCAAAAACAACAATCATATCGAAACGAAAATTTACTTTACAACGACAATTAATTAAATTGAAACAGAGATGTATTTTTTAAATAATAAAAACCATTCAAAGAATTCTAAATATTCTTAGAATTTTTAGATTATCCATGATATTTTCTTATATTTGACCCAAAGAAAAAGATACTTTTCTATAAAAGAAAATATGGTCTTTGAATTTATCAACACATTTCTGTATTGCTACAAATACAGTGTTCTCAAATTGGTGTTATTGCGTCCTTTGGCTCTTCGGGTTTTTGTGGATTAACTGTGATATTGATCTTGTAGCAAGAATGAAAAACAGTAGTCTCATCACTCGTCGTCGTCGAACCTCTTGGTATGTTCTCTTTCACTTATAATTCATTTTGCCTCCACTTGATTAAAAGCTTAAGAAGGGTCTATATCTTTAAGTGAAATTTAGACAACTTTTAAGTACATGAGCATGCTTATGAATTCGACCGTTGGTGTAATAGTTGAAGAATTTTTATTGAATTTCTTTTGTATCTTTTTTTTGTTTTTACATTTTGGTGGCGTATGAATTGTAGCTGCTCAAGAAGAACATGTCAGATGCACCATGAAGACTTCCGTGTGCATATGTCTGAAGAGGAGACGATTGCTGCTGAAGAGAGCCTTAAAGCGTATGGAAGACTATTGAACTCTACAACATTCTTCAGCATCGTGCTAAAAAGAATGTATGTGTTTCTTTAGCTGTTACCTTTCCATACAAAGGAATGTGTGTAACAATGAGTGACAAACTGCATATCACAAACATTGTTTTTTTTTGGCTTTTGACATAGAAAATCTCCATGGATGCGTACTTTGAGTTGACTTCATTTGGTTATAAGCAAGCGTGTGTGATCTTGTTATGCGTTAGAGTCTAACAGTTTTCTCTTATCTCTATTGCTGTGTAGCCCTTGTTTCTTCAGAGATCTTTGAGTTATCAGATTGAAGCCAAACATCAAAGGAGGTAAAGTTTTTTCTTCTGCTCAGAATCTTCATCAGTTTTGTGTGTAACTATCAGACAAACCATTTATTCGGAACCCTAATGATAAGTTTTAAATAAGAAGTTTCTAAGACTCTCTACCACTGGTGAATAAATCATATATTACTGATGTGCAGAATACAAATGACTGTGTCGCTTTCCAACACTCAAAAACTGTTTCCTATATATGTTTTGCTGGCAAGACTTGTTTCTCCTAAGCCTATTGCAGAGGTAGCCGTTTCAACCTCAGAGAGAATCGGATTGATCTTTTTACCTAGTGTCATTTTTAACATTTCATGGCTAACATTCTTTTTTGTAATTTTCAAATTATAGTGTTCTGCAGAATATAAGTTCAGTCGAGCATGTATCCTAACTGGTGTCCTGGGGGTTGATGGAGTTAGCCAAGCGCAAGCCAAATTTCTTCTCCCTGATATGAATGAACTTGCGTTGGAGGCAAAATCAGGATCACTGGCTATCTTATTTATCAGCTTTGGTGAGTAAGACTGTGATTGTTTTTTTATAACGCTGATTTATTATGATATACAATTATGAGTAAGTTTACGTAGACGATTCGACAACCGACAATACTACCTGCCTTATGAGGATCTACGTCTAACTGCATCATCCGAGCCGTCCTATGAAGATCTCCTGACCTGATTTACTTGTACCATGTTGAAGATCTCTTGTACGCCTTTCTTTTGTAGTCTTCCATTAATAAATCGCTCTCTCCGGGACTTGAAACCTAAATTTCCTGTAATCTGCAAGAAATTACATAGTCTTGGGTTTAAACCCCAAACCTGGGTGTAGAAGCCTTTAGACCTTAACCAGTAGGCTAGGGTGCTTCCACAAGAGTGTGATTGTTGTGTATTCATTTATGTATATGTACAGAAAAACTGATAAAATTATTCTTCCTTGTAGCTCGTGTGCAAAATTCTCAATTTGGCATTGGTTCATGCAATATCCATTCAGGTATTTCCAGTTATAAATGTTCATAAATGTGGCGTATGCATGACTATGTAAAAAAAAGAGAGAGAGAGAGAGAGGCGACATTAAAGGCGATTAGGGTTTCGTCGTTAGTGTCTCCGCCGTCGGTGTGACCTCACGTCCGCCGACGAGAACCTTCTTACTCCCTCCTTTTTCTTTCTACCATGGCTACGACGGTGATTGCTCGGTTTTCATCCTCGATGGGTCCGGTCCCAGATCCAGATCCAGATCCGCCTTTCACCTTCCTCTCAGATCTCCTTGTTGTGGCTCCACCTCCAGAACCTCCAGACCCTCCTGGCCCTCGAACTCGTCCTGGCTATAACGGTTCAGTTCTTAAGTCTTCTGGAGTGAAGCTATCTACTGCTTTGTGCAGTTCTCAGTCCAGTGCTATTCTCGGGGAGAACCCATGGTTACCTTTTACTGGGCCCTTCACTCCTTGCACCAAGCGTTCGGGTTTGGGTTCTTCAGTCTATTGGAGTAAGTCACATATCTTAGAACCTTGCTTTCTGTTAGGTTTTGATTTTCTCAATTCGAGTCTCCTTTTACTCTGGAATGAGGATGTTGTGCTTTATTTGAAGCTCTTTTTACCTCAGTTTGAGGATGTTGCAGTCTCTGTGAGTTTCTTTATGAAACTTTATTTACCTCAGTATGAGGATATTACACTTTTCTGTACCAGTTCTTTACCTCAGTGTGAGGTTATTTGGACCTTTGCCTTGGTGGTATTGGTTATTTGGACCTTTGCCTTGGTGGTATTGGTTTCAATTGTTTCAGGGTTACTCATTTGGCGAGGATGATGCTCTTCACAGCTTTCAGACTTCATAAAGTGGGGCTTTATTTCCTCTGAGTTTGTAGTTGTAACGTCCCCAACCTGTCATGTTAAGATCGTGCCGACTGTTTCGGTGAATGGAACGTGGTTTGAAGCTTTAAAAAGTGGAGGTCTTGGGTGGTTTATCTGTGGAAAGGGTGAAGCCCCTGACTCCCAAAGCTCCTCTATTAGCTTGTGCGCAGGCTCGTCCCTTGGTGATGAAGATTTAACAATGCTTGAAGCTCTTCAATCAGCAATGACTCATAGACTCTCAAGTCTTCAGTTATTTTTGGACTCTACTGTCCCTTTCTCTCACTACAAAAAAAGTCAACATTGATAGCATATTACGATAGCTCGTTTTACCAAACTGCCGTTTTTTGTGTGTAAAAAAAAATCATAACTCTATAACAGCATTATATTAACGCTATGGAAAAGTTTTACTAAGCGGGAAGCTAAATGTGATTTTCCGCGTGACACTTAGCGAAAATTAGAAAATTTCCCTCTCTCTCATCTCTCATTTCCCTCTCATATCTCATTTACCTCTCTCATCTCTCTTATTTCCCCTCTTTTCTCTTAGAACCCTAGGAAAAATCGATTTCGATTCAACAACTTAGAAACCCTAATTACCTTATTCCAACCACAAATTCATCTGACTTTTCCATCACATAAGGTATCCTTGCTTCAATTGCGAGGTCTTACTCGATTTCGAGCTCTAATCGTTTTCGATTTTGCCTTGCTTTGGTTTCGTTTTCGATTTTCTGTTAACACTTGTTCTTGAATCTTTCTCTTTCGGGTTTATCTCGTGTTTGCTTCCTGTTTCGTAGCTGTAGCGTTTCTTATTAAGAGTCTACTGTTTCGGTTTTGTAATAGCTTGAAATCGAGTTTTTTTTTCTGTTTCGTAGCTTGGGTCGTTTCCAGATTAAGAGTCTAGGGTTGCGATTTGCTTTCGTATCATAGATAGAATGTAACTGTTTGTTTTGTGTTATCTCGTTTCATTTTGATTTGTTTTACTATGAACTGGTTCTTTATGTTACTAAAGGTTTCAATTCAGGATAGAAAATAGAATGGTGGACAAAGCATGGGTGCATCTTAGCAGGTAATGTTTTCAATCATATATCTTGGTTTTGAGTAGTTGCTGAGCTCATGTGTTTATTTGCTTTTCCTTTTGATTCTGAACCGTAGGGTTGATCCTGCTTATGAGAGAGGGGCTTCAAAGTTTGTAGAGGATGTGGCTGCAGCTTTGGGAGGCAATGATATGATTGTCTGTCCTTGCATCGACTGCCGTAACATAGATCGTCACTCAGCAACTGTGGTAGTTGACCATCTCGTTACTAGGGGAATGGAGGAGGCTTATAATAAGCGGTCTGATTGGTATCTACATGGAGACTTGAACTCAGGGGTTGCTGATGATGGGAGCGTGCATCAATGGAATGATGAGATCTTGGGGTTATACAGAGCTGCTGAGTGTTTTGATGAAGTGTTAGCTGGTTCCGGGGATTTGACTGAGATGGCAGAGGGAGACGACAAGAAGGAAGATGAGTTTTTGGCAAAGCTAGCTGATGCTGAGACACCTTTGTATCCGAGTTGTGCAAGCCATAGCAAGTTATCGGCCATTGTATCATTGTTTAGATTGAAGACTCAGAATGGGTGGTCAGACAAGAGCTTCAATGATCTGCTAGAGACGTTGCCGGATATGCTACCAGAGGAAAACGTCCTACACTCTTCACTGTATGAGGTTAAAATTTTTTTGAAGACATTTGATATGGGGTACGAGAAGATTCACGCATGTGTGAACGACTGCTGCCTGGTCAGAAAGAGGTTTAAGAAGCTTGAGCACTGTCCGAAATGTAAGGCTTCAAGATGGAAGACCAATGTCCACACTGGTGAAAAGAAGAAAGGTGTCCCACAGAAAGTGTTGCGGTATTTTCCAATAATCCCGAGATTGAAGAGAATGTACCGGTCAGAGGAAATGACTAAGGATCTCAGATGGCACTTCAGCAACAAAAGCACTGATGGGAAGCTTCGACACCCAGTTGATTCAGTCACATGGGACCAGATGAATGCCAAATATCCTACATTTGCCGCAGAAGAGAGGAACATACGGCTTGGACTTTCAACAGACGGATTTAATCCATTCAATATGAAGAACACGATGTACAGTTGCTGGCCAGTTCTCTTAGTCAACTACAACTTGCCACCTGATCTTTGCATGAAGAAGGAGAACATCATGATTTCACTGTTGATTCCCGGTCCACAACAGCCTGGTAATAGTTTAGATGTGTACTTAGAACCTCTCATTGAGGATCTAAACCATCTTTGGAGCATTGGAGAGTTAGTCTATGATGTTGTGACTCGATCAACATTTACTTTGAGGGTGATGCTGCTTTGGACGATCAGTGATTTCCCGGCTTATGGGAATCTAGCAGGCTGCAAAGTAAAGGGAAGAATGGGGTGTCCTTTATGTGGGAAGAATACTGATAGTATGTGGCTCAAGTTCAGCAGAAAACATGTGTACATGTGCCACAGAAAGGGTTTGCCACCAGCCCATAGATTTCGGGGAAAGAAGAGATGGTTCGATGGAAAAGCTGAACAAGGGAGAAAGGGGAGAATTTTAACTGGGCGTGAGATTTCTCAAAACCCGAGACATTTCAAAAATGAGTTTGGCAATGTCAAACGTTCTACAAGTAAGAGGAAAAGGGTGATCAGTACAGATAGAGGATCTGATAGTGAGGGTTTATCCAGTGAATCAGAGGAAGAGGATGAGGAAGATGAAGAAGTCAACGTAGATGAGGATGAGTTATCTAGATGGAAGAAGAGATCAATTTTTTTCAAGCTACCTTACTGGGCGGTATGATTCATTGATCTTGTGCTTATATCATTCTATAATTGACTGTATTCTGAATAATTTTGGTTTTATTTATGATTAGGAACTCCCAGTGAGGCACAACTTAGATGTAATGCATGTTGAGAGGAATGTGGCTGCTAGTATTGTGTCGACATTGTTGCACTGTGGGAAATCAAAGGATGGTCTTCTTGCTCGTAAAGATCTGGAGGATCTTGGTATTAGGCAGGATTTGCACCCTAAAATCCAAGGAAAGAGAACATACCTTCCTCCTGCGCCGTGGTCTTTGTCCAAGTCAGAGAAGAAGGTATTTTGCAGGCGCTTATTTGATTTCAAAGGGCCAGATGGTTATTGTTCAAACATAGCCAGAAGATGGAAATGTTGCTGAGGGGCGTATTATCTCTTCAGACCCAGAAGATATTGTGAATGACAGTCGATTAGGCCCTACGGATGTCAAAGTTTTTGTTGATTCTGCTACTGAACCAGATGCTTACCTCTGGAGACCTGCAAGAAACATGTGCACGATTAAAGAAGCTGTTGGTCATATCATTGCATGGCCTAAGAACAAATGTGTTGAACTAGGTCAAGGCCTCCAACCAGAAGACATTGCACCAGTGGTAACGTTTTTTGTTGTGTTATATAAGTAGTTAATGTTGGAAATAAGAATAATGATTTGGTCTTTCATGATATAGTTTTGTCAATGTCTGTGACAGGGCTCAAAAGCAAACTCTCTCAACAAGTGCAAACTACTTGATTTATCCGATGATAGTGTAGTTGTTGGTGAAGGACGTTGGCAGACACAAGAACCAAAAGCATTGGTTAATGGCATTCCCCTCGGTCCAAAAGCAGTTAAAGTCTTTCTTGATGTCATACTTGAACCTCAAACTTTTTTATGGAGGCCTACGTCAGAAGTCGCATACCTTGAGGATTGCTTGATGTCTTTCATCTCATGGCCTGCTCGGAAAGTTGTCTTCGAAAACCCACCTGAAGGAACAAGAAATTCTCCTACACAGCACACTGCATCCTCAGTAGGAAACACAAGAGAAACAGTTCTAAAAGTTCCATCCATCAGTTCTAAGTTTCCTACATCCACAGCTCCTACTGAGAAATCTCCATCAAGCCAAGTAACTTTTATTGTAGTCTTAAATAACATTGTTCTTATGACTGTCTGGGTTTGAAATAGTTATGTATATTAAACATGACAGCTAAATCATGGATCGGAAGCTGTACAAGTTAATAAGAAGTGCAAACTGATGGACATTAGTGGAAGGAAACGGGTTGTTGCCGAAGGACGTGTGCATTCAACAGACCCAAATCAAATGGTACACTTTGTACGATTGGGTCCGAATGCAGCTAGAGTGTGGGTTGATGTAGTGATGGTAGATGATGCAGACGTTTGGAGGAAGTCTGATGAAATCGAGTCTTTGAAAGATGCACATGGTTCATCTATTGCATGGCCAGTTGATAAATTGGTCATATTTTAAGATGCACATGTAAGTCTACTTCTTTATGGTTACATTCTTTCATATGCAATTGCTAAACTGATGAGATTTTTTTATTGTTGCAGCATGCAGGGGATGAAGAAGTTTGGTCCAGAAATAGCTAGTTTTAGACTAGGCTAAAAAATTTTCAATCGGCTGTTATGTTTTCAATCGGCTCTTTCTGTTTCTGGTACTTGAACTTATGACTTATGTAAAATCACCATCTTGTATGAATGTTTGGGTGTTCTAATGAAGGATGTTTGGTAGTTTATATGGTTTCTGTATAAGAGCAAAATTTATTATAGCAAATACAAATACAATAAGCATAGCACATCCAACGAACCAACAATAGCAAAAAAAAAAATTGTTCTCCAATATAATAGCGTTTATAAATAGCTACGAAACAAACTTTCATAACACATAATAAATCATAACAAAATTAATTATAGCATATACAAACAGCTATTGTCGAAGGACCTATAATGGCACTAAACATGACTCGTAATCAATTTGTAACATAAAAACTCGTCTTATAATTACACTAAACACAGCTTCCGTTTATTGCCATCGTATTGTAACATTACATAGCGTAAAAAAAAAAGCTATCGTAGAGGGGGTACCTATGATGGCTGCCGATGACATAGCAGATGATAAAACGCTATCAAAGGGCTACGATAGCGTTTATCGTGAGTTAAGAATGTACATATTTCTTGTAGTGTCTGCCATGCGTTCATGGTTGGATTTGATTAAGATCACAGGTTTTCCTTGCAGGAACCTTGTCACTCTTTTCACTCCACTATCTTGTTGTTTAGCTGTTGCTTTTATTATGAATGTTGTATCCAGACTATGTTATTTGTTTACTCTGTTTTGAGAGTTTATGAAATGAAATGAAATCGTTGACCAAAAAAAAAAATGTTCATAAATGTCTATTTCTTCTATAGATCAATCATCATGAGAGTTTCTATTTACTTTGTTCTGGCAGGAGAAAATTGCCTATGGAGCAAAATACCCCTGGAATCTCTCTATTCATCATGGCAGAAATATCCAAATATGGACTTGGAACAGAAAGCTAATTCAGTCTCTCTTGTTGAAATGCAGCCTTGCTATGTACAGGTAATTTTGCCTTAAACCCTTTTTTTGTTATCAATAAACTGTTTAAGTAGGTTTTATTGTTTCGTTTTGCATATTCACTGCTCCCTATTATGAAACGGGGACTCTGGATTCAACTTCTTTCATGTAACTTGACAATGTAAACTGGAAAGTGAATTTTGTTAGATCTTATTATGAAAACATTACTGGTATGACTTGTCTATTTCTGCAGATAAAGTCTATGAGTGAGGAAAAGTGTATTGCGATCCAGGTTCCAAGCAATCCCCTCATCTTGGTAACTTTCCACACTTTTGGAACACTTCCATCATTTACTCTAATACTAATTTTGTTAAATATCTTATAATTCGTGTACTTCTTTTTTTCGTTTGAAGAGCTCACCGCAGCAAATGAAAGTCACTATATCTGCGGAAGAGGTTGCACTGACAGAAAAGTCTCCTTATAATTCATTTTCATTTAATGACGTCCCTTCTTCTTCAGTGTTAGAAATTATTAGGTAATTTCAGTTTAATCTACGATTCCTTTTTAGCTTTCTTGCCTCATCTCATTCTCTGTGTTTGCAATTGTATAAACTTTGTTGACCTGGCTTCTACCTCCCTTAATTTATAGTTTGGTTTTCTTGAATTTTGGCTGCCCCTCTCTATTAATTGGAAGTGTTACCTACAGCTGAATGAGTTATAATGTCCATGTCGACCGCAAATAACTCTTCTACATTTTTTGCATAGGTCGAGAGCAGGGAATCAATTACATATACTATAACAACAAATTGTAGAAAACCGAAGGTATTTTTGTATAATCATTAACCTGTTTCGTACCCATATGATA
>NW_026619214.1:0-9293 GCF_000801105.2 Raphanus sativus | reverse complement strand
AAAATACAATTCTATCATGGAATTAATCAACTTTTTAAAATGAGAAATACTTGGGTTCACCCCTAGAGTGAACCTTTAGGTTCACCCAGCCAATAGAATTTTGTTATTTTATATTTAGTATCTTTTGAAAAAGGAAACAAAATATTGTCAAGTTTTATTATATTTTTAAAATAAAAAATAAATAGAAAATAATAGTAGTAGCAAAAAAAAAATTATATTTAAAATACCGTCAACAAAACACTAAACCCTAAACCCTAAATCATAAATCCTAAACCCATGGTAAACCCTTGGATAAATCCTAAATCTTTTGATTTTTTTAAAAATATACTTTTTAACACAATCAACAAAACACTAAACCCTAAACCCTAAATACTACCTAAACCCTAAATACTAAACCCTAAACCCTTGGGTAAACCATAAACCCTTGGATAAATCCTAAACTCTAGAATTTAGAATTTATCCAAGTGTTTTGGATTTACCAAGGGTTTAGGGTTTACCCAAGGGCTTAGGATTTAGGATTCAGGGTTTAGTGTTGGTTGACGGTATTAAAAATATATTTTTAAACGTGTTTTTATTTGCAATTACTATTATTTTTTATTTATTTTTATTTTTATTTTAAAAATATAATAAAACTTGACAATATTTTGTTTCCTTTTTTAAAAGATACTAAATATGAAATAACGAAATTCTATTGGCTGGGTGAACTTAAAGGTTCACTCTAGGGGTGAACCCAAGAATTTCTCTTTTAAAATGGAGTTCTGCATTAAAAATGCTCTAGGGGCGATATTTTCCCAAGTTGCTAGAAATGGTTATTTCAAATTTCAATTTGGTGCATTTCTAAGGAAGGAAATAATGAAGGAATAGTCAAAGGAGCGGGACAGGCCTCTTTTCTCACAACATGTTCAGCATTAGAAAGTTCAAAGCTCTACTTATGGCGATGCAAAATTCTTGGTCAAACGGATATACAAGGGTCATATTTGAAAGGGACAGCAAGGTTCTGGTGGATCTCATTACCAAGAAGTCAATCAACTTTGGCCTATACAATAATACAATTACATACGAGATATTTGGAGATGGAGTGCAAAGTTTGAAGACATAAAATTCTATTGGATTCCAAGAGAAAAAAACAAAGCAGCTGATATACTCTCTACACAAGCCTTACTAGTGGTTCCTACCTTTGTTTTTCATTAATTTGTAGTTGTACCATCTGTAATCTTAAATCCTTTACATCTTTGACTAAATTGAATCATCAATATAATTCAATTTCCGGTTCAGAACCTCATCCGGTTTACTCTACTACAAATTACAAAATATAAAAAACGACAGCACGTGGTTGCACTAAATAAAGAACCGGGACGTGATCTCGTTTCTCGCCAACAACTTCAACCCGTCTTATTAGTTTACGAGAAAAGAGTGTATACATTAGAGCAACATTATCGCGCGTCCCTAACCGCGTCCTTAACATTAATCGCGCAAAAAGAAAATCAAAAATGATTCAAATAAACTTGAGACGTCCCTTAGCTAAGGAACAAATGTGGTCATCCTTAGCTAGCACGTGTCGTGTTTTTAGTGGGCGATGGTAATTAGGGTTGAAACGACGCGTTTCATCGGTTTCGATCAGCACTTCATTTTTTCTTTTTTTTCGAAACCTGTTGTGTTAGAGAAGGCGATTGGGAAGGCGATTGGGAAGGCGATTGGTTGGGTCTCGACGGTGGTTCGTTTTCGACGGTTCTTCTCGGCGGTTCGGTCTGGACGGTTCTCCTTGGCTTCTATCTCGACGGCGGTTCTCTTTGTCGACAGTTCTCCTCGGCGTTTGGGTCTCGACGGTTCTCTTTCTCGACGGTTCTCCTCGGCGTTTGACTTGATACGAAGGTGAAGAAGGTATGTGTTCTCGATCTAGTACCTTTGATTGATTGTATCTATTTTGTTGTCGTTATCGATTTAGGGTTTTGTTAATTTCGAATCGTCTTAATCTAGGGTTATCCGTTTGATTACTGAATTGGTTATCCGTTTGATTAATGATTTGGTTAATTTCCCATCGTTTTGTTCTCGTTCTTGATGTAGGGTTTTGATTGATTGTAAATTGTTTATCGTTCTTGGTGTAGGGTTTTTTTTAGTAAAGAGATGGTGAAGTTGTTTATTGTTTGCAGAACCATTACTCATATTTGATGAAACTGATTTTTTTTTTGCTTCTGATTGTGAGAGTGAGCTAGTAGTTGAGGTGAAGATTTGTCTCTCGCAAACCCGGATAATTACAACAAGTCAAACCATTTCGTCCAAAGTACAAGGTAAATCACTAGCACTTGAACTCAAATAGTTAAAACTAGTAGGCATAGAGTTATTAACTCGGATTGAAAACGTGTAGGCATGTACTCTGATTAGACATGGTTGGTTGTGTAACTTTAATGCACTTGAACTAGTTGGTTGTTAAAATGTTTAGTAACTGTTTAGCCTAGTTAGTTTGCTTTGATATACTGAGATGATAATCTAGTTAGTTTGCAACCAAATATTGTCTTCTTCGATATACTGAGATGATAGTATAGTTACTTTGCAACCAAATCATGAATTAATTTTAGGAGGAGATGTGTAATAACTCTGATATGACTTTGGTAGTTTATGGTTAGGCTTTATTATCGTTTTTCTCTCTTCTCTGCCTATTAATAAACACCAAACTATCCTTCAATCTCCATCATCTTCTTTCTCTCTTCTCTGCCTAAACCTTTCTCTTCTATAAACTCTTCTCTCTTCTTAGTGCAATGGGTTCTCAAACTCCATATAGCCTGTCTTCTGGCTATGTAGGTCTTCTTACCAGTCAACACGATAGTGTTGTCAATGGGAACTTCGGCTATGACAGTTTTCATTCCCAATCATCGGAGATCCCTCTCTTCAGTTCACAGTCTGACGCTCCAACTCCAGTTGAAGACACACTACCGCAGCGTGGGACGAGACAGAAGTGGACACCAGCTGATGATGAGGTGCTAATCAGTGCCTGGCTCAACACATCCAAGGATGCCATTGTCGGCAATGAACAAAAGTTACACACCTTCTGGAAAAGAGTTGCCGAATACTTCGAAGCAAGTCCTCATGTTACAAATGGTGGTCCAAAGAGGCTGCATAAACATTTGAAGTCGCGATGGCATAAAATAAATGAGTCAACCCAGAGATTCTGTGGCGCCTATGCAGCCGCAGAGAGGCAGAACCGCAGTGGTCAAAACGAGAATGATGTTCTCAAGGCCGCTCACGACATCTACCACTCTGATCACAACATAAAATTCAACCTCGAGCATGCATGGTGTGTGTTAAGGTATGACCAGAAATGGCTTAACCTCAACCCTCCTCCTAAGGCTGCTGGGAGTTCAAAGAGAAAGGATGGTGTCGATGGTGTCGAAGGTTCCGAAGCTTCTGTCTTTGTTGGTGATAATGAGCCCCGCCCTGAAGGTGTCAAAGCTGCAAAAGCAAGAAGGAATTCGAAGCAAGGGAGGAGTGTTGAGGATTATAAGAGCATTTGGGAAATAAAGAAGGAAGATTTTGCTGAGAAGGAGAAGTTGTCTAAGCTAGCCATACTAGACACTCTTCTGGCAAAAAAAGATCAACTCACCGAGGCTGAGGAAATTGTGAAGGATAAGATAGTGGCCCAGTATTTTTAAACTAAGGATCAACTCACCGACTCTGCATTTAGTTTGTTTGTTTGCTTGTTTGCTTGTTTGCTTTTAACTTGTTTTAATCATCTACTTTGTTTGCTTCTTTGCTTCTTTGCTTGTTTAATATTCTACTTTGTTTCTTTGCGGCTATGTAATATAATGTACTTTGTTTCCACGCATGTAATATTAATCAACTTCTATGTAATATAATCAGTTTGTTTCTTGGCTTCTGTCTTATTTTTTGTACTTTGTTTATTTTTTTTCCAGGTTTAGCTGGACATGGGACAGTATAGCTATAGTCAGCCTTCTTCTTCTCAGTATGGGGACACAGCTGACAGTAGCTACAGCGAGACAGAGGAGCTTATACGCCGAGACCAAGCTGAGATTGAGTCCAATTATCGTGAGCAGGTTCAGTATCCTCCTCAACCCGAGGTAGAGTTCGGGTTTCCTCAGGTCTGCTACTGTGGTTCTCAGCATATTCTAGCCACTTCGAAGACCACCAATGATCCGGGAAGAAGGTTTTATACTTGTGACAATAAAGATGATGGGGACTGCCATGTATTTAAGTGGTGGGATGTGGTGGTTATGGAGGAGATGAGCGCGAGGGATATACACACGCTGCAATTGGCTCAGAAGGTAGAAGCTCTAGCATTACCCTCGGAAGGTGACTATGAGACTCAGCAGAAACTGGATGCGGTTGAGAAGATGGTGTGTGAGTTAGGCAAGAAGTGTTCAAGGGTTACCATCGGCTTTCAATACTTGGTTGGTGTTATGGGTTTCCTGTTAGTTTTAATAGGAATGGTTGTCATGTTTAAGTAGATCAAATGAGTGGTTTTAGCAAGTTGCTATTACCATCGGTTTTCATGTGTAATTTGTAATGAATTTGTACTCTTTCTCGGCTTTGCACTCTTTGAATAGTGCTCATGTTTAACTTATAATTTGTCATCAATTTGTAAGACATGTATCATGTTTAACTTATAATTTGTAAGACATGTATGATGTGTAATTTGTTATAACATGTGTTTCTCATTTGGTGGTTGGTAAAGTTACCAAAGAGTCACAAGATGTACTATAGAGTCACAAGGTTTCTTTGTTTATTCCACAAGAAAACAACAAAGCATCACAAGCTGGTTTATGGTCACTATAAAGCATCACTCGTATGCTTACTTCAAGGATCACTTGTCTTTCTTTTTAAAATAAATCACAAGCATATATTCTCTTTCTTTTTTAAAAAATGGCTTCTTCTTCTCATTACCATTACCACAAAGATAATGGTGACGATTTTGATGACATGTTTGATGATTTTGAGGAAGACTTTGATCAAATTCCAGAACCAAAAAAGAGAAAAAAACGTATTTTTATCGAGAGAAACCGAGAAGAAGGCCACGACAAGCTTTGGAATGACTACTTCAGCGATACTCCAACTTACTCTCACAATTTATTCCGGCGCCGGTTTCGAATGAACAAATCATTGTTCTTGAGTATTGTCCATCGTCTCTCAACAGAAGTAGCGTATTTTCGACCAACAGAAGATGCAGTGGGACGAAAGAGTCTATCTCCGCTCCAGAAATGTACTGCAGCAATTCGTCAATTGGCGTATGGTGGTGGAGCTGATGCAATAGACGAATATGTATGACTAGCTGAAACAACAGCTCGAAAATGTTTGCACTATTTTGCCGCCGGAATAATCCACTTGTTTGGCGATCATTATCTTAGACGTCCCATACCGGAAGATCTTCAAAGACTACTCCATTTTAATGAAGGACGGGGATTTCCCGGGATGATTGGAAGCATCGACTGTATGCATTGGGAGTGGAAGAATTGCCCAAAAGAATGGAAAGGGATGTATTCACGGGGAACCAATAAACCAACAATTGTGTTGGAGGCGGTTGCTTCATATGATCTCTGGATATGGCACGTTTTTTTTGGAGCTCCAGATACTATGAACGATCTTAATATTCTTGATAGATCACCTATTTTTGATGACATTATTGAGGGCATAGCGCCGGAAGTAAACTTTCATGTCAACAGGAGGGAGTACAATTTGGCTTACTATCTCACGGATGGTATTTATCCAAAATGGGTGACTTTTATTCAATCAATCCGACTACCACAAAATCTGAAACATTCTTTATTTGCTCAAAAACAAGAATACGTTCGAAAAGATGTTGAGCGTGCCTTTGGGGTCTTGCAAGCTAGGTTCGCCGTGGTTAAAAATCCTTTTAAATTATGGGATAAAAAAAATTTCTAATATTATGAAAGCATGTCTCATACTCCATAATATGATTGTCGAAGATGAACAAGATGCACGCACTGTTGAGGAATTTCAAGATGACGATTTTACATTTACCGTTAAAAAATCTACAAGACAGCCCCAATCAAATGCTCGTCGCAAAGAAGTTCAAGATCAACAAATCCATCAACAATTATAGGAAGATTTGATTGAAAATATATGGGACAAATTTGGACATCAAGCAAATTTTATATAATGTTTATGTTTCTATGAATTCAATAAAATGTTTGTTTGCTTTCATTTATGATGTTTGTTATTTTTTTTCCTTCTTTGTAATTTTCTTGTTTTCTATATTTAAATGTTTAATGTTTTCTCTATTTAAATGTTTCATGTTTTATTTAAAACTTATCTTTGTATATCACTAATTATAAAAAAAAAAAACTTAAGGACCACTACAAGTCCTAGCAATAATCAAAATTTTAAGGATTGTCCTAACAATTGTCCTTAAGGTCATCCGTATTAGCGGATTATGGCACGGAGTCTAAGAAAAAAATATTAAAATAAAGCAAAACCAATGAACTCGCCCCTTACAGTATCACTGGGAAGAGGTGATATCATGTGAATTTTGTGGGCCCCAGGACACGTGGCGGCCCACGATTGGTCCAACTATTATTATTAATTTTTTCTTTTTTTGGTAAAAACAAACGAAAAGAAAATAATAAAAAAGTAATAAAAGTCAACATGTGGTGAACCTCGGCACGCATCGTTGATGTTGATGCTCTAACACCAAAATATTATTAAAAAAACCTAAGGACCAACATTTAAGTCCTAGCAATAATGTTGCTTACGTGGAAAGATTGAAAAGAAGCGTTTCCCCCACCCAGTTCCTTTTCTTTATGCTTACGTAATCGCATACGTCACAGATCAGTGACGTCGTTACAGTCGTTCCACTATTTAAACGCCCATTAGTGACACTCCTTTCTTCTCCACTAAACTCCATAGTTCTCTTCTTCTACTTCACCATCTTCCTGGCAAACATGGCTCCATCTACGAAGACGGTCAGTGGGGTTTCACGATCACGATATCATACTTTTTTCCCCTTCCTCGTACATAACGAGTTTTATTTTCTTTGGCGTCTCTTTAGGTTTTGATCCCTATTGCGCACGGTACGGAGCCTCTAGAAGCGGTGGCGATGATCACCACGTTACGGCGAGGTGGCGCTCACGTGACGGTGGCGTCCGTCGAGACTCAGGTTGGCGTCGATGCTTGTCATGGTATCAAGATGGTCGCTGATACTCTCCTCTCTGATATTACCGATTCTATTTTCGACCTTATTGTGCTCCCTGTAAGTCTCTCGATAGATTATTGCTTGCTTCTCATGTTTGCTTGATAATTATTTTGCTATTATTAAATATTTGATTGGTAAAAAGGGAGGGCTTCCCGGCGGCGAGACTCTAAAAAACTGTAAACCATTAGAGAATATGGTAAAGAAACAAGACGCAGATGGACGACTTAACGCAGCTATATGTTGTGCTCCTGCGTTGGCCCTTGGTACTTGGGGTCTACTACAAGGCAAAAAAGTAAGTATCCAAGAATCTTGTTTTCTTGTGATCTTATTTTCTTGATTTATGTATATGGTGTTTTCTTGTAGGCAACGGGATACCCGGTTTTTATGGAAAAACTTGCGGCTACTTGTGCCACTGCCGTTGAGTCAAGAGTGCAGATAGATGGAAGAATAGTGACCAGTCGTGGACCGGGGACCACCATAGAATTCTCCATCACGCTTGTAGAGCAGTTGTACGGGAAAGAGAAAGCTGATGAAGTCTCTAGTATCTTGGTATATATGTTTTGTCTCAAACAGAGAATCTTAGTATATTCTCTTAGATTTACCTATTCTCCTTTTGAAATCAGCTGGTTCGTCCTAACCCTGGCGAGGAATATACTTTTACTGAGCTTAACAAAACAGAGTGGTTATTTGAAGATACGCCACAGGTATGTATATGTTGAGTTGCCTCTCCACTTGTTACTTTATTTTAACTGGTCGTTTATAAGCCTGAAAGATAGTGTCTTCCCATTTCAGATTCTTGTACCCATTGCAGAGGATTCAGAGGAGACTGAAGCTATAGCCCTTGCAGATATCCTGAGGCGGGCAAAAGCAAATGTCGTGATTGCTGCAATTGGTAATAGTTTGGAAGTTGTAGGATCATGCAAAGTTAACCTAGTAGCAGATGTGCTTCTTGATGAGGTTTCAGAGAAGTCATTTGATCTGATTGTGCTTCCTGTGAGTAGTGCTAACTCTCAAAACATGACAACTTATTATAAGTCTCAAACAACATTTTGGAGTATATGTTACAATGACAAATAATCAAAACTACAGGGCGGTAATGGTGCTCAAAGATTCGCAAGCTGTGAGACACTGATGAATATGTTAAAGAAACAGGCAGAAGCAAACAAACCATACGGAGGAATCTGTAAAGCGTCTGTTTACGTCTTTGAGCGTAATGGTTTACTCAAGGTACATTTATCAATCAAGCAAATCGATACTTGAATAGTTTCCTTGTTAATTTAGCTGTTGAGTCATTAACTAAGATATAAGAGCCATGTTTTTGTATAGGGTAAGAAGGCTACTACTCACCCAAGGGTGAGCAACGAGCTTTCAGACCAGAGTCACATTGAGGACAGAGTCGTGGTAGACGGAAACGTCATAACGAGCAGAGCTCCAGGGACTGCAATGGAGTTTTCACTTGCGATTGTGGAGAAGTTTTACGGCCGAGAGAAAGCGCTTCAGCTTGCAAAGGCAACGCTTGTTTGAGAAGCTTCAGCCTTTGAGAAGTTGTTATGTATCTCTCCTGGTGAGATGAGTTACTTTGTAATATGAGCTAGTGTTTGTGTGTGTAATTTCTGTCTTATCTATAAAATTATTTGCGAAATGATTTTTCGCGACGGAGCTTTCACTTTTAGACTGGTTAATATTGTTTATATAATTAATAAATAAAATATATAAATAATCTAAAAATAAAGGGAAAAACGAAAAAAATAAATTTATTTGATTAGTAATTGATTAAAATTAATGATAGTAAGAATTATCCAAAATCTAAAAATATATACTAAAATAAAAAGATAATTTCTATTATATTGTGTTGTTATCTGAAAAACATATTTCATAATAAAAAGTTTTAAAAACATACCTAAATATTAATAAAATAAATATTTTAATTTTATATATTTGAAAATATATTATTAGTGAGTTTTAAGATTTATTTCTATATTAAAATTAAGATATAAAATAATTAAACATTATTTTAGTTCCATGTATTTTTGTGTTTAGCTACATTTTTCTTTCTTATTTGTTAATTTTCATAATTAATAATATATACAGATAATAATTGGATTTAACATTACACTAAAATATTTAAAAC
>NW_026619213.1:0-9300 GCF_000801105.2 Raphanus sativus | reverse complement strand
TTTTAACATGTCCTAAAACAGGTTTAATGTTCTCAATTAACTCAGCATTACTAATCATATGATGAGAGGCGCCAGAGTCTATTATCACAGGTTTGATGCTACTAGATGCATTCATATTAGTTGTAAGAGCATGAGGAGCACTAGACAATCTATATGATGCATTTAGAGAATAACCAAGAGTTTTACCAGACTCCCTTAAGGCTTTGATGAGAGCTTCAATGTCAGATTTCTTGACATTCTCATTGTGTGCTCCATCACTAGTAGCCTTGGCGCGCATAGGGGTAGAGGTCTCTCCCACATCACCAGAGAAGTTGGCTTTTGCATCAGTTCGGAACTTCTGGGGCTTGAGGTGTGGGTGGAGAATCCAGCACTTGTCTCTCCCATGACCTTTCTTCTTGCAGTGGTCACACTCCCACACCTTCTTGTCTCCAGGTTTGTATTGTCCTTTGTTTGCTGCGCCTTCAACAGGAGCCTCTACACCATCAGCTTTATTTGCAAGGATGAGCTCTCCCTTTCCTCCAAATAGCCCCACTGATCCTTGCTCCTTTTGTATCTGAGCACACAACTCCTCTAGAGATGGAAGCTTGTCGCTCCTCAAAATGTGCTTAATCAGATCACCATACACCGGGTTGAGAGTAAAGAGCAAGGCAAACACCTTGTCTTGTTCTTTTCTCTCATTAATCACTTCCGGGTCAACACTGGATGGCCTCAACATCTCCATCTCTGCCCACAGTGACCTGAACTTCCCAAAGTGAGTAGAGAAGTCAGTGTCCTCTTGGGAGAGAGTGTTGATAGCCCTCTTGACTTCAAACACCCTACTGATGTTGGAGATGTTCCCATACACCTTCTTAAGTGTTTCCCAAAGTTCTTTGGAGGTTTCACAGTAGGAATAAGCTTCTAAGATAGGCGCATCTAGGCTGTTTTGAATGATTGAAAGCACCATGAGGTCCTCCTGACCTTTCTTCCTATCACCTTCAGCCGCACTAGCCTCTTCTTTGCCATCCTCTCCTAGGACAGTCTTGGTTGTAGCCTTGCCCTCCACGCACTCCCAAAGACCTCTGCCTCCTAGTGCTGTCTTAGCAAGCCTTGACCATAGCAAGTAATTTGGACCTTTTAAAGTCACTGGTATCGACACCATCTTTGAGTGAGTTTCCATTTTTGGCAAATTTTTAAGCTGGAAATCAAGAACAAGTGAAGAACACCAAGAACTTTGCCAAAAATAGAAAAGAAAGATTCAGAGTTTTGCGGAAAAGTAAGAAAAGAAAATAAGAGAATTGGTTCCAAGAGCTTTTAGTGCTCTGATACCATGAGAGAATGTAAAGATTAAGGAGAGATTAAGAGGAGATTATGATAACCATTGTGAGAATTCAAGAGAAAGAGAGAGAGGAGTTCGCGAGAGAGAAGTAAAGAAAGAGGAAACTGTTTCCTTGATTGATTTAGTTCATCACACACATACATAAATAGCTAAATCGACATACAAGAAGAATTAATAAACAAAGGAGCTCAGACTGCGCAGACTGAGCTTGGATAGTGACAGCTCAGGAACGGCTATGAGGCAAAGTGAACATGTGATCTTTATATTAAACAACTCCTTGCCGACATCCCTCCTTTGTCTTGACCTTCCAACGGTATTCTTCTTCTCCTAAACCTTCCTTGGCAAGTCACTCTTTGCTTCCTTGTGGCGGTTAGGATTATTTGAATCCGAGAGAGGCAATGCACATACTTGTAGAACAAGGCATCGCCATCCAAGCTCATCTTTGATATATCTGATCTTGTTTATCTCCTTATGTCTTCATGTCAACAATAACTCCTTGGAACATAGCTCTCATCTAAGCTCACTGTGAAAGCTTGATGTTCTTCAGGAAAGCTTGCAAAAGAACACACTGCTTGAGATGGATGCTCAACCGCTTGAGCATTGTAATACACCCTTGTATTCACCCAGTTGGATGCATCTCTCTTTACTCTTGTGCTTCTTCTCAAAGTAGGCTGTGGAGATTGCTGCATTGCTTCCTCCTCATTTCCACTACTAACTGCTTCTTCACTTGGCTGATTTGCTTCAACTCCTCCACTTGGTTGACCCTCCTCAGCTCCAGAACCCGAACTAGACATCTCAACACCTTGATCATGAGCACCAGAACTCTCCTCTGAACCAGAACTTCCTTCTGCTCCACTTGGTTCTTCTCCCCCCTCATGGTCAAGGTGTGGTGTCGCCGGGTGATTCCCACCACCTTGATGATTCTCATTGACCGGACCATGTTGATCCACATGGATTCCCATCCCTTCCAGGATCTTCCTCAGTACTGAAGCTCTATCACTAGTAAGATCCTTCAAATCTTCCTGGTTTTGCTCCTCATAGTACCCTCTTTCTTCTATGAACTTCACATCTCTTGATACTAACACACGCCTTGTGTCAGGATCATAACATTTGTAACCCTTCTGGCTAGTTGAATACCCAATAAACATAGCCTTGATACTTCTTGCTTCAAGCTTGTTTCGCATCTCACTTGCCACCATCACATAACAAAGACAACCAAAGACCCGCATATACTCCAAGGAAGGCTTGGACTGATTTAGTACCTCAAAAGGTGACTTGCCTTGAAGCACCAAGGTTGGAGTTCTATTGATCAAGTAACAAGCCGTGGATACTGCATCACTCCAAAACCTCTTGGGAACCTTTGACTGAAGCATGATGGTTCTTGCCACTTCCATGAGGTGTCGGTTCTTCCTCTCAGCCACCCCATTTTGCTGTGGAGTGTATGGACAACTCGTTTGGTGCAAGATACCATGTTGAGCTAAGTGATGCTTGAATGCATGACCAGTGTACTCTCCTCCATTATCTGACCTGAAGATTTTTATCTTGGCATTGTAATGGTTAGTCACATAGGTTTGAAAACTTTTAAATGCATCAAGCACCCTATCTTTGGTTGGGATTAAAGTTAACCAGGTGTATTTGGATTTTTCATCAATGAATGTGACATAATACTTGAAATTATCTCTAGATAAGCAAGGAGAAGTCCAAACATCAGAATGAACAAGATCAAAGCAACTTTTATAAACCGTAGAAGAGTTTGGAAAAACAGTTTTACAATGCTTGCCTAAAATACAAGCTTCACAATCTTTGTTCTCAAATGCAACACCTGGCAACATCAGTTTAAAAGCCTTATTATGAGGGTGTCCTAGTCTAGTATGCCACAATGCATCTTTACTTAGACTAGGAGCAGAAACAGAAGTAAAAAGACAGCAACGATCAGAAATAGGAGCAAGATCTTCAAGCAAATATAATTCTCCTTTGGTCACTCCTTTTCCAATAAGCTTGCTGCTATCAATATCCTGAAACTTGACATCATTAGGGCTGAATATAACATTGCAATTTAAATCAGTGGCACACTTTTTAACAGATAACAAGTTTGAGGTAAAGGTTGGCATATACAATGCCTTAGATTCCCTATCAAAGAGTTTAAGACTTCCTATCCCTTTGATAGGTATCTTTGCACCATCCGCAATCATCACATGACCAGTAGTAGGCATAATATCTCTTATTAAGCTAGTGTCACTAATCATGTGATGAGTGCATCCGGAATCAATCACAAGAGGTCTAGTGATGATAGGCTTAGCAATAAGAGCAAGAATACTAGACGGTTTGAATGCATGCTCAATCCTAGCAATATTTGAACTACTAGTATGATTATGCATTTCTCTTAAACTATCCAGCATCCTAGCATTTCTATCAAGCTCAATGCCATTATCTATCAACCTAGCACTAAAGGATGAACCCTCAATGTTACCATTCTCCTTGAAGAGTTTGATCAAAGCATCCAGGTCAGACTTCTTAAGATACTCTTGATCACTTGTCCCGCGGTTGCTAGGTTCACCAGAGTAAGCAACCATGGACTTCTCCTCATTGGTTTCCTTGCTTGTACCAGCTCCACTTGATTTCTCAGCCTTGTATCCAGATCCTCTCTTCTCACGATCCTTCATGAACTTTGCCGGCTTCAAGTGAGGATGAAGAATCCAACACTGACTCTTCTTGTGCCCATGCTTCTTGCAATGATCACAATCCCCATCAAACTTCTCATACTTCCCATGCGCAGCCTTGTTTGCTTGTGGGGTCTCCTCTTGATCAACTTTAGCTGCTTGATTCACCAGTGCAAGCTCTCCTTTCTTCCCAAACAACCCAATGGTACCTTGCTCCTTTTGAATCCTTGCAACCACATTCTCAAGATCCGGCAAGTTATCCTCCCTCAACAAGTGTTGGATAAGTCCTTGATACGCCGGATTCAGTGTGAGGAGAAGCCCAAACACCTTGTCTTGCTCTCTCCTCTTGTTAAGCTCATCAGCATCCACCGTGCTTGGCCTCAACATCTCAAGTTCGGACCAGAGTGATCTAAACCTCCCCAAGTGCTTAGTAAACTCCATGTCTTCTTGAACCAAGTGATTCAATGCGTGCTTAACCTCAAACACTCTGCTCAGGTTTGAGGTGTTTCCATACACCTTCTTTAAGGTGTCCCATAGCTCCTTAGCTGACTCGCAGTAGCTATAAGCATCAAGAATTGCCGGGTCAAGTGAGTTTTGAAGAACTGACAGCACTTGCATGTCTTCTTGTTCCCATTTCTCAAACGCCTCTTGAGCCGCTTCTCCTTCATCCTCTCCTTGAGTGATGAGCTTTGGAGCTTCACCTACAGTGATGTGCTTCCACAAGCCTTTCATTCCCACAGCAGTCTTCACCATCCGAGACCACACCAAGTAGTTGTTTCCCTTGAAACAAACCGCAACCTTCATCTTTGAGTTTCCTCCACTATCCATAGCTAAGAAATTCAACAAAGCCTTCAGCTTTCACACAACTAGCAATAAGAGACAACCTTTGCTTCACCGAACCAAACACAAGCTTCAAGACCTCACGGACTCACCAAAGAAATGCCTTTTCTTCAATGAACCACAAGAACACCTTCAAAGCTTCACTAATCCACCAAAGTATTATCCTTTCCTTCCACAAATCACACACACAACTCACGGAAGCACAAAAGTAACAAGCTTTCTTCACACAAACAACTTGAGAGCAAGATGGATTGAAGTATCAACCTTTCTCTTCAAAGAGCTAGCTTGAACCGCCAAAACCTCAAGTTTGAATCTTCAAGTTTGAATGAACCGCCAACAATGTTTCTGAATCGAGCTTGAGTCTTCACAGCTACCACGAACCACAAAGAAACAAGCTTGAGCTTCCAAACCACCAAGAACACCAAGAATATCTTCAAAGCTCAAGCTTTGAATCTTCAACCGCGAACCAAGATCCTTCTAACCTGGCTCTGATACCATATTATTTTGTGATATTTAGAGATGCTTAAGGTGTTTAGGTGAGGATTAACGAGACCAAATGTTTAGAAATGAGTTTGCGAGTTTGAGAGAGTTTAAGAGGCAGAGTATGAGAGACTAGAATGCTTAATCTTATTAATGAGGTGAGTTTACAATATATAGGTAGAGAGAATACAAGGGTTTCGACATATGGTTAAGGTAACACTACTATGCTAAGCGTGTGGAGTCAAGGGGAAGAGGAGCGCCTAATTTGAATAAGTGGACCAGAGTCATCACACGCTTGATGCTCTTAGCATCTTGACCAGATGCTCTTCTTGCCTTTCCAGCTTCAACCAGCCTGTCAAGGCATTGCTTAGTCTCGACATAACGGTCATATGTTCAAACCATCTAACCTTCTTCTTCTCTTGGAGTCTTAGCTAACCGCACACTCTTTCACTTCTCCGCATACACATTTTACCTTCCTTCAATGTTACTGCGGTAACTTCATTTCTTACTGTGGTAACTATTCTTGTACGGACACCCTAACTTTGCACATTCTCCAAATGTGTCCCAAGACAATCTGAAGTGATGATGGTCGAGTCTGGTCCGTACATTTGTCCGTACATGTTGTACGGACACTCCCATTCCCATACTCTCCCAATGCTTCTCTTAACCTTCTCTCTTTACCCAAGTATCTTCTAACCTTCATATCAACCTCTCATCTCAACACTCAATACTCTAACCAACACCTCAACTTAACAATATGTACTGGTTGGCGCCATGGTTAGTTGAGCAGGGTGTTGGGTTGACCTCTGGTTCAGCTACTGGTTTGATGGCCTCATCAACTACCATTACTCCGAGCTAAGGAAGGTCTCTCTAGCTGCTGCTCAGCTCACTGAAACCGCCTTGACATGGTGGGATCGAGAACTATCCGAGAGGAGAAGACTAAGGCGTGCACCCATTGCTCTTTGGGATGACATGAGAGCTATGCTGAGGAGGAGATACGTGCCAAGTTACTACTACCGTGACTTGCAAAAGAGATTCAGGAAGCTCACTCAAGGATCCAAGTCAGTTGAGGAGTACTATGAAGAATTTGATGCTATGAGGAACCGCCTAGAAGTTCAAGATTCTGAGGAAACCTTGATGGCACAATTCTTGGATGGTCTTCAAGATAGGATAACAAGAAAGGTGGAAAGACAAAACTATGAGCACTTCCATGATCTAATCCACTTTGCTATCCAAGCAGAGCAACACATCAAGCGCAAAACCGCAGCTACAAGTAGGAGTAAGAACACTTGGACTCCACCAGCTCAAAGAAATGACAAGGGCAAGTCCATTGAGGTTGAGAGCCGGTTCAAGAAGAACTCCACTGCTGATACATCTAAGGGCAACAAGGCTGATCAAAGCAAGCCTAGTGCACCTAGAAACCGAGACATCACTTGCTACAAGTGCCAAGGTAAAGGACATTATGCGAGAGATTGTCCTAATCAAAGAGTCATGATCCTTAGAGAAGATGGAGGATATGAGACTCAAGAAGAAGAAGAAGCGGATGCTACTGATGAAGAGATCACTGATTATCCAGATGAGGGAGAGATACTTGTGACACGAAGAGTACTTAGTGCCATGTTCGAACCAGAAACCATTCAAAGGGAAAACATCTTTCACACAAGATGCACCATTGAATCTAAGGTATGTAGCTTGATCATTGATGGTGGTTCATGTACTAATGTTGCTAGCAAGTACTTGGTTGATAAGCTAGGTCTCAAGACAACTACACATCCAAGACCTTATAGATTGAAGTGGTTAAATGATGAAACCGAGCTAAAGATTGGTGAACAAGTGGAAGTTTCTTTCAGCATAGGCCGATATGCTGATAAGGTAATTTGTGATGTGGTTCCTATGCAAGCTGGTCATCTTTTGCTTGGCAGGCCTTGGCAATTTGACAAGGAGACCATACACAATGGACGCACCAACTACTATAGTTTCACTCACAACAACCGCAAGCACAACCTAGCTCCTTTAACTCCAGAACAAGTCTTTGACTTGCAAAAGGATATGAGCAAAGGAAACAAGGTAAGTAAGACTAATCTCTATATTAGTCCATCTAAAGTTTTAAAATCTTTAGAGAACAAAACACAGGTGCTACTAATGATCTTTAAGGAAGGTGTTTTGACAGATTATAAGGATCAAGAACTTCCACCAGAAGTTGTGCAACTACTTGAGAAGTTCCCTGATATCTTTCCAGAAGATATTCCTGCTGGTTTACCACCAATAAGAGGAATAGAACACCAGATTGATCTAGTACCAGGAGCTCCATTACCAAACCGACCAGCCTATAGAGTCAATCCGGAGGAAGCCAAAGAATTGGAGAGACAAGTGCAAGACTTGATGGACAAGGGATACATAAGAGAAAGTCTAAGTCCTTGTGCAGTTCCAGTCCTTCTAGTGCCAAAGAAAGATGGGACTTGGAGGATGTGTTTGATTGCCGAGCCATAAACAACATCACCATCAAGTATAGACATCCAATCCCACGGCTAGATGACATGCTAGATGAACTCAGTGGTGCCACTATCTTCTCAAAGATAGATTTGAAGAGTGGTTATCACCAGGTAAGAATGAAAGAAGGAGATGAGTGGAAGACTGCTTTCAAAACCAAGAGAGGTCTCTATGAATGGCTAGTCATGCCATTTGGTCTTACCAATGCTCCAAGCACTTTCATGCGCCTCATGAACCATGTTCTAAGGGAGTACATCTGTAAGTTTGTAGTTGTATACTTTGATGATATCTTAGTCTATAGCAACAGCTTAGAAGATCATCTTATTCATCTTGAAAAGGTTTTGGAAACCTTGCGCCAAGAGCATCTTTATGCTAATCTCAAGAAATGTACCTTTTGCACTGATCAACTAGTTTTCCTAGGCTTTGTTGTTAGTTCACAGGGTCTAAAGGTGGATGAAGAGAAGATCAAAGCAGTACAAGAGTGGCCCACGCCAACTACCATAGGTCATGTGAGGAGTTTCCATGGACTAGCAAGCTTCTATAGAAGATTTGTCTGAGACTTCAGCACCATAGCTGCCCCATTAACTTCAGTAATCAAGAAAGATGTGGCTTTCAAATGGGGAAGTGAACAGGATGAGGCTTTTCAAAACCTCAAAGAATGTTTAACTAATGCTCCTGTTTTAGTTTTACCTGATTTTAACAAAACTTTTGAGATTGAATGTGATGCATCAGCGACAGGTATTGGAGCAGTGTTGACTCAAGGAGGAAAGCCAGTAGCATTCTTCAGTGAGAAGTTACATGGAGCTACACTCAACTATCCTACCTATGATAAAGAGTTATATGCACTAGTGAGGTCATTGGAGACTTGGCAGCACTATCTACTCTCTAAGGAGTTTGTGATCCACACTGACCACGAGACACTCAAGTATTTGAGAGGACAAACTACCTTGAAGAAGAGGCACGCAAGGTGGCTAGAGTTTGTGGAATCTTTTCCTTACATCATCAAGTACAAGAAAGGAAAAGAGAACATTGTAGCTGATGCTTTGTCAAGAAGGCATACGCTTATATCTTTGATGGAAGCCAAGGTAATGGGGTTTGAACACATCAAAGAGCAGTACCAGGAAGATCCAGACTTTGGAGACATCTACAAGCAATGCAAGCAAGCAGCATTTGGATCTTTCTATCAGCATGAAGAGTTTCTATTTAAAGATAAGAGGTTGTGTATCCCACAAGGTTCCATGCGAGACTTGATCTTGAGAGAAGCACATGGTGGTGGACTTATGGGACACTTTGGGCGTGACAAAACCTTAAGTATAGTGGCAGAACACTTCTACTGGCCACACTTGAGAAGAGATGTTGAGAAGCTATGCGCAAGATGCATTGTTTGTCTCAAAGCTAAATCCAGGTTACATCCTCATGGTCTCTACATTCCTTTACCTATTCCTGACCTACCTTGGGTAGATATTTCCATGGATTTTGTTTTAGGTTTGCCAAAGATCAGGAACAAGGACTCCA
>NW_026619212.1:0-9304 GCF_000801105.2 Raphanus sativus | reverse complement strand
AGGCTAATCTGGAATCATCTGGATAGAAAGTGGGATATCTTCTTACTCACAACTTGATATGATCATGGACCAGCATGTTGATCAAGATGAAGATCTGGAAGGGCTTCCTGAAAGCCAACAAGCTGAAGAATATGATGCCTTAGCCATTCCTGAAGGTTCCAACACTCGATCCAGAACCAAGAAACTTATTGGAGCTATTGGAGGACTGATCCGGAAGTATTTGATACATGAAGAATATCTTGAAGGAAGCTTGATACTTCAAGATACACTTATCTCCATCCGAGCTATCTCACCATCAAGCTGAGTATTGTCTAGGCTAGCAAGCTATGTGTGCTCTTTTCCTATTTGTGTTTTTGTCCCACTGGGTTTTGCATAAGTAGGTTTTTAATGAGGCCTTAGTCTTGCTACACATATCACCTAGATGATATCTCAAACTTTAGTCTATCTTTTATCCTAAGTTTTTATTTTTATTTCTACATTGATTAAAGGAGCCTGTTCCTTTAATCTGAAAGCCCTAGGAGCATGTTCCTAGCTTTCACTATATATATGTACTAGTCGGCCAAACCTAATAAGAAGCCTTCTTTCATTTTAAAACCTTTGTGTTTTCTTTCTCTCTTGCCTTTGCGTGAGTGAGTGTCTGGTGTGTAATATCCAGTCTGTTGGTGTGTAATATCCAACGCCCAAGGACTCTAGTGAGGTGTGTCATATCCGATCTAGTGTCTGGGAGTATCAAGAAGCCTTTCCGCAGCCTCTTGTGTCACCATTCGATCCACAACCTTGGTAAACTTGAGTCTCTGATTCGTTTACGCAAGGATCTATCCATATCCATCCAGAGAAGCATCCTAGGATCTCATTAAGTGGTATCAGAGCACTCTGGAAGGGGAGTTTCGATTTTTCTTTTATCATTTTCATCAGATCTGTTCATTACCATTCATATCATTGTTAGATCTGTGTTCTTGTGTTGTTATTCACTAGATCTGTTCTTTTTCATCATTAGAACTGATAGATCTACTGATTTCGTGATCACCATTGATAGATCTGAGATTTTCAAGCAAGTTTTCAATAAAACTTTTCATATTCTCATCGATTTTGATCAGATCTACTTGTTTGCTGTTAAGAACTGCTAAATCTGTGTTTTGTTGTTGTTTAGGACTTGATCTGTTTGTCATCTCATCTGATATTGATAGATTTGTGCTTCAGTTGTTGAAATCTGATAGATTAAGGCTGTTAATCACGTTTTTTTGGTTTGAGACTTTTCAGATTCTTGTTGCAGAAGTTATCGAAATTGTTTAATCTGAATCTGTTTAGTGTTTGTCGAAATCCATCTGTTCTTGCTACTGTGAATCTGTTCTATTCTGATTTTAACAAATCTAATCCTGAAACTGAACTTGATTTCGTGATATATCTCTGTACTGATTGGGGTTTTTGTTGTTTCAAATTGATCTGCAATTATAATCTGCAAAAGAATTGATCTGTTATTATTTCTGAGTGTTGTTTCTCTTTGAACTAGTTACTGGCTTCTTTTTCTTTGTGTCTCAGGTACCAATGGAAAAAGAGCACAAGGGAAGATATCAGAGAATGAAAAGTAGAGAATACCCAAGATCAACCAGAGATGAGTACAAGCAAAAAGAGTTTGATCTGTTGGACAGAAACTGGAAGCATGCTCGATTCAAATTTAAAATCCCTCCATTCCATGGCAAGGCTGATCCTGAAGCATATCTAGAGTGGGAAGAAAAGGTCCAGTTGTTTTTCAACAATCAACACTATGCTGAAGAGAACAAGGTTCAGATGGCTACTGCTGAGTTTTGTGGTCATGCTTTAAGCTGGTGGAATCAATTGATAAGGTGGAGGAGACTTGATGGAAAGGAACCAGTGGAAACATGGCATAAGTTGAGGACTTTGATGCGTAGGGAGTATGTTCCAAGACAGTACCACAAGGAAGTACTTCGAAAGCAGCCCGAGATAAAGCTATGTTCTTCATTCTCAGTTCAGAAACAACCAGACAGCAAGGGAACACGTCCATCTAGTAACCTGAGTTCATCAAGCAAAACGTCAACACATTCTTTTGAAGATGGCATAAGGAAGGCAATTGCACAAGCGTTTAGGGATGTGGAGAAGCAATTCAAACATGCCAAGACTATATCTCCATCCTTAGGAGTACAGAACCAGACGCCTTCCTCAACTGTCTCAGAACTTAAAGCTGCAGAACCAGTTGCTACTGAACCAGAACTCAAAGTGCCAGAACCAGAGTCAGCTGTACCTGTTCAAGATCATCAGA
The DNA here is from genome assembly GCF_000801105.2 of Raphanus sativus. Taxonomy (NCBI): domain Eukaryota; kingdom Viridiplantae; phylum Streptophyta; class Magnoliopsida; order Brassicales; family Brassicaceae; genus Raphanus; species Raphanus sativus. The sequence continues at coordinate 7,026 of NW_026619212.1, read as the reverse complement.
GTGTAGCAGAAGAGGAGTCATCCAAGGAACCACAATCAGAGCATGGAATGAATCAGCTGATTGCCTTTGATCCGTCTGATTTCCAAAAGACATTCTTGGGTACTTTTCTGATCAATCCTTTTATCTGGAGCAAGACTAGAGCAGTGGAGATTTCAAGACACGAACTGGGCATGAAGCATGTTGTATTTGAGCCTGGAGGAGAGCTGTGTAATCTCAGGAACAAGAACAAACTGCTTGAGAAGGAATCAGCTACAACAACCTTTGATTTTGTTGATTTCTCAGCCTATGAAGATAAGGTGTTGCACGTCTCAGGTCATCAAGGGTTTCACTACGAAACCAATTGGAGATTGTTACCTACTCTGTACTGGATTCAACAAACCAGACCACACAGTAAATGGCCACCGGAGCATCAAGATATTGCCAGTTTGGTAAAATATGTCGGTTTGGATCAATTCCAAGAGATGTCCATATATGATTGGGTTGGAAAGTTGCAGACCTACTCGTGGAGACCTGGAGCATATGTCAGCATATTTATCTTCCTTGGAGAGTACTATGGTCGTGCTAGAACCATCTTAGATCATAAGATGTTGGAAGCTGATCAAAACGCCTTGCTTCTCGGCCATGTCAAGATATGGAAGCCACCTGATATGCAGCAGCTTCAACACCATTGCAAAGATTATCAAACCGTGAGTAGAGATGGAAGTTTTAATGGAGAAAATGGTGAAGTGATTACTGAATCAGGAGAAGAACTCATGTTGTCTTCTCAAATCAAGGAGAAACCACCATATCAACATACCTTACAACAGACTCCAAAGCAACCAAACCGAGGTTTCTATCTAAACTCTAAGAATCGCATGAAACCTGATTTGCTTGCTGTTGGAACAGGTCAAACTGTTTTTGAGGTCTACACTTTTTGAAAAGAGGGGCTATAGTGATCTGAGTATCAGTGATGAGTTCCTGGGTAAGATGGAGAAGCAACAAGCAAACCTAGGAAACTGTCTAGCCGCCAGACTTGACATAGGAGCAGTCAGAGAACCATATCTCAACAACCGCACGGAGTTTTTCAACAAACTCGACTGCTATGGAAACTTAACTCATCAGGGTCTCACGTCGAATTGGAATCACGTCCAAAGCTTCTCAGATGAAAGAGTTATGGGTTCTACAAGTCGGCTGATCCTCTGTGTGCTTTGTTTGAACTTTTCTGAGTTTAAAACATCTCAGTCCTATCTATGGCGACCAGGTGAGTATGCTAAGGTCAGTGATAATGTTTTCATTAGCTCTTTTATTATTGATGACACAGATATAATGCACTTGTTCTTGTCAAAAGAGCCATATGCAGATTATGATGAAGCTTGGAAGCAATCAAGGAGAAAGAACAAGCATGAGGAAGACAATCGGTTTAAGCCACCTGATTTGAACAAGAACCAACATGTCCCTGGCTTCATACTCCTTAAAGAAGCACCCCCTGATGCCTCCTACCATCCAAAACCGAGCAAAAACCTCTTTGGGATAAGACTCTTACTCTTTGATAAATCTTCATATACTAACTTGCTTTGTTTCTTTGTTTGTGAATCAGGTTTGAGGAATATATCAGCAGTATGGCGAGCTCAACATAAAGCAGATTTGAGGTCAAATCCTTTTCAAGAGGGAGGGGATGATATGATCATGGACCAGCATGTTGATCAAGATGAAGATCTGGAAGGGCTTCCTATTCTGGAAGGGCTTCCTGAACGCCAACAAGCTGAAGAATATGATGCCTTAGCCATTCCTGAAGGTTCCAACACTCGATCCAGAACCAAGAAACTTATTGGAGCTATTGGAGGACTGATCCGGAAGTATTTGATACATGAAGAATATCTTGAAGGAAGCTTGATACTTCAAGATACACTTATCTCCATCCGAGCTATCTCACCATCAAGCTGAGTATTGTCTAGGCTAGCAAGCTATGTGTGCTCTTTTCCTATTTGTGTTTTTGTCCCACTGGGTTTTGCATAAGTAGGTTTTTAATGAGGCCTTAGTCTTGCTACACATATCACCTAGATGATATCTCAAACTTTAGTCTATCTTTTATCCTAAGTTTTTATTTTTATTTCTACATTGATTAAAGGAGCCTGTTCCTTTAATCTGAAAGCCCTAGGAGCATGTTCCTAGCTTTCACTATATATATGTACTAGTCGGCCAAACCTAATAACAAGCCTTCTTTCATTTTAAAACCTTTGTGTTTTCTTTCTCTCTTGCCTTTGCGTGAGTGAGTGTCTGGTGTGTAATATCCAGTCTGTTGGTGTGTAATATCCAACGCCCAAGGACTCTAGTGAGGTGTGTCATATCCGATCTAGTGTCTAGGAGTATCAAGAATCCTTTCCGCAGCCTCTTGTGTCACCATTCGATCCACAACCTTGGTAAACTTGAGTCTCTGATTCGTTTACGCAAGGATCTATCCATATCCATCCAGAGAAGCATCCTAGGATCTCATTAGTGTCACTTATCATGTGATGAGATGCACCAGAATCAACTATCAATGGCTTTGATGCACAAGATTTAGCAATGAGAGCAAGGATGCTAGAAGGCTTGAAAGAATGAATATGATCAGTCCTAGCAAGACTAGCAATACTAGAAACAATGCTATCAATACTACTCATTTCCACAGGGTTATCTACCATCCTAGCACCAAAAGAATAACCAAAGTCATTACCAAAGTTACCATGATCCTTGAAGTGTTTTATGATTGCATCAAGGTCGGATTTCTTGATGTAATCATCACAAGGGTTGCTGCGGATGGTAGGAGCACCAGAATAGGCCACCAGGGACTTGCCATCACCACCAGTATCCTGCATAGCCACTTCCTTACCCTTGCTAGTACCAGCTCCACTCGATCCTCCACTTGAGCTCTCGGACATATGAGCCCTTGCTTCTTTGTCCTTCATGAACTTAGCTGGCTTCAAGTGAGGATGAAGTATCCAGCAGCTACTCTTCTTATGCCCATGCTTCTTACAGTGATCACAATTGCCATTGAACTTCTCATACTTCCCTTGTACTGCCTTGTTAGCTTGGTAACCCTCTCCTGGTTCATCTTGACTCGCTTGGTTAGCAAGAGACATCTCTCCCTTCTTCCCAAAGAGTCCAATAGAGCCTTGCTCTTTTTGAATCCGGGAACACACTTCCTCAAGGTCTGGCAGATCATCTTCTCTTAGCAACTTCAGTATCAAACCATTGTATGCCGGGTTCAAAGTGAGAAGCAAACCAAAGACCTTGTCTTGCTCTCTTCTCTTGTTGAGCTCATCAGCATCTAGAGTACTTGGTCTCAACATTTCCAGCTCGGACCAGAGTGATCTGAACCTTCCCAAGTGTTTAGTGAACTCCATATCCTCTTGTACAAGCAGATTGATAGCTTGCTTGATCTCAAACACTCGGCTTAGGTTTGATGTGTTGCCATACACCTTCTTCAGGGTATCCCACAGCTCCTTGGCTGTTTCACAGTAGCTATATGCTTCCAGTATAGCTGGTTCAAGTGATGCGTGGAGAACCGACATCACCAACATGTCTTCTTGTTCCCACTTCTCAAGCGCATCACTTGAGGTTTCTTCTCCCTCTTTTCCTTGAGTAAGAAGCTTTGGAGGATCTCCTGGTATGATATGCTTCCAGAGACCCTTGCATCCAACTGTGGTTCTCACCATCCGAGACCACACCAAGTAGTTGCTTCCCTTGAAGCAAACAGCAACCTTCATATTGTTGTATCCACCACTTTCCATCTTGAAAGCCGACACCTTTAGACTTCAACTAACACTTCCTGAGCTTATAATCACCTGAAACAATACTCAACAATCCCAGACTTGTACTCACAACTCCACACACGAGAGAAATGAACAAGCTTTCAAGTTACCCGCAAGAACACAACACAAGAACACTAGTTTCTCTTTGGATCTTCACTAAGGAATCACCAAAGAGCTCAAAGATCCTCAAAGATCTTAGAGTCTATCCGCGAATCTGACTAAGAACACTAACTTTTCCTTGGATCTTCACTAAGGAATCACCAAAGAAACTAAAAGTGCTTAACAAGTAACCGCAAGAACACACCAAGAACACAAACCTCTCTTTGGATCTTCACTAGGAATCACCAAAGAGTCTTCTCGAACTCAGATTGTCTTCAACCTGGCTCTGATACCATATTATTTTTAGTAATCTGAGAGTTTATGAAAGGTTGAAAGAGATTAAGAGACTAAGAGAATCAAAGATTGGTGAAATAGTTTTCTAGATGTAATAGTAACCTTGAGACTTAAGAGAGAAAGAGACTCAAAACTTGCTTAGCTTTATTAATGAGGTGAGATTACATATATATAGGAAGGAGAATCAAGAGAGTAATCGACATTAGACCTAGGCTAAGCACTATTACAATCATGTGTAGTCAAAGGAAGAAGGGAAGCCTTGTTTGAAATGTATGGACCAGGAGCTTCACATGCTTGATACTTTAGCATATTCTCCTTTACTTTCCAGCCACATCCAGGCTGTCAAAGCGCGCCTCTTCCTCCTTTCTCAACGGTCACTAGACCATCCTATGCCAAACCTTCTTTGCCGAGTGGAGTCTCTCCAAGTAACACACTTTTACCCTCTTTAGTTACCTCATAGCTCAGTAACTTTTAGTTACTGTGGTAACTAAAAGTTACTGCTACAGTAAAACTTCTCAAACATAATCTTCTCTTCTCTATCTCATGAATATCATCACCTCATCTCAACAGGGGGGGCCAACCAGTTAAAAAAAAAAAAAAAAGAAAGATCGAAGAATCAAAGCTGAAGAGAAATCCAGCTAGACTGAAGAGAAATCCAGTCTCTGGTGGTAAAGCTCCCTGCGAATTAAATCCCTTAATACTGTCTATCTTTCTTTTCTTTGGGGTTGATAGGGGATTGATCTTTGAAAGCTTGATCTTGTTGTTTGCTGAGCTACTGGATTCACAGAGAAAATTTACTACAAACTTGAGAGAAAACCTGAGAGAAACACTTGTGAGGCTTCGGTTATTTTCCTTGTGTCCTAAGTTTTTCTTGTTTAAGCTTCTTAACAGGAAACCATGTCTGATGGTGATCATGAAGGAGAAGATACACCAACTCATAGGGTTAATAAGTTGCAGATGGAGGCAATGATGGCATCTTTGATGAAAGCTATCGATAAAAGATTTGAAATTTTTGAAAATAACAACTCTGCTACTAACAATGTTTTAGGTTCTCCTTCTCAGGCCAGGAAAGCTGCAAGGGAGAAAAGAAGGGGCAAACGAGTTGATACTGGAGTAACTGGAGAAGATAACACATCTTCTGGGAGAAGTTCTGATGAAGTCAGATCAGTGAGAACCTTGTCTCAAAGCCGAACCAACAGCGCAGAAAGAAACAAACCAGATGACCGCCTAGGCAACATCAAGCTTAGAATACCAGTCTTCAGTGGTACTAGTGATCCAGATGCTTATCTAGATTGGGAGAAGAAAATGGAGCTGGTGTTTGAGTGTCATGACTACTCGGCGTTGAAGAAGGTCAGACTAGGAGCAACAGAGTTCAACGGGTATGCACTACACTGGTGGGATCAGATCACTTCAACTAGAAGAAAAACTGGGGAAGCAACTGTTTCTGGATGGTTTGAACTCAAGACTCTCATGAGAAAACGGTTTGTTCCAAGTCATTACCATAAAGATGTTCATCAGAAACTAAGGAGGCTTACTCAAGGAACAAAGAGTGTGGAGGATTACTACCAAGAGATGGAGACGCTCATGATCAAAGCTTCTGTTGTTGAGGATTCTAATGCAACAATGGCTCGGTTCCAAGCTGGTCTCAACAGAGAACTACAAGATCGGTTGGAACTACAGGATTATGAGGACATCTATGAGCTTCTTCACAAAGCTATCCTCATTGAGCAGCAACAGAAGAGAAAGAACAACTCCAAAGGTTCCTATGGCAACAACTACCAATCATATCCTGCCAAAGATGACAAGCTATCTGTGAAAAAGGAACCTGAGGACAAGGGCAAAACACCAGCTACAAGAAACAGAGATGTTAAGTGCTTCAAGTGTCATGGTATGGGACACTACGCCAATGAGTGCATCAACAAAAAGGTCATGATCATACTTGACAATGGTTAGGTGATCTCTGAAGAGGAAAAGAATGTTGAGCGAGAAGAAGAAACCATAGACTACCCAGTTCGTGGACAGCTCTTGGTCACAAGGAGGTCTCTTCAAATGCAATCCCAACCAGACGACCATGACCAAAGGGAGAATCTCTTCACCCTCGTTGTACTATCTATGATAAAGTCTGTAGTTTGATTATAGATGGTGGGAGCTGTACTAATGTTGCTAGTGAGACTCTTGTAGAAAAGCTTGGGTTGAAAACAGGAAAGCATCCTAGACCATATCCTCTCCAATGGTTGAATGAAGATGGAGTCAAGTTGATGGTCACGGAGCAAGTAATGGTTCCTATAACCATTGGTAGATACCAAGATTGTTAAAATGAGGTGATAATATTGAGGAGAAGCTAAGGGTGAGATCACAAGAGTAAAAGAAGAGGTTGAGGAAGTTGGTGTAATAGTAAATAGTGAAATACACTCTTCACTATTTACTATTTACTATCCAGAAGTTACTATGCAAGGTGTGAGAGTTACTTGTGAAGCAAGGAAGTGGAAATGTATGAAGCAAGGAAGAGGGAAGAGAGGAGGCGCGGATGGTTTGAAATGGACACTGTAGGTGACCGTTGAAGAGGATAAGAAACCTTATCTATTGCTACAGCAACCAGACCAGGCTGGCAAGTCAAGACACACTCCTCCTTTTGACCAGCACATGTGGTTAACCTCAGCCATTCATTTCCCTTTGTTCACATGCGTGCATAGTGCTTTTACAACCCTAGCTGCGCAACTCTCTCTCTATATATACTCTTGTAATCACAACTTTGAGACTAATGAGAAATGTGCCTCCCAAATAGTAATTTCTGGTTTCTTCATTCTTAATCTCTTAGATCTTTGATTCACAAACTCTCTCAATCTCTTAAAACTCTTTCTAA
>NW_026619211.1:0-9305 GCF_000801105.2 Raphanus sativus | reverse complement strand
AATGAGACATTTAATTTAAATATATAAGGTCCACTTTTAAAAATCCACCTAGAAGAAGTTGTAATGTTCCTGTTTTAATAAGATAGATTGTACTATAGTCATGCGTCCAAATTTCCCTTATATAAACATGGTGCCGACAAAAAAAAAATTATATATATACAAATAAACATGGTAGTTAAAAATGGATGTGGAGAAACAACAGCATAATCTGACGAGAACCAAAAAAAGATATAGGAATCTTGCACAAGTAAGGTAACTTCTCTCACCTAAATAATTTCATATTATTTTGCCACATTCATACTTTCTTCAAAAAGATATAAACTTCGAAAAGATTGCAACTTATAAAAAAAACACCTTTACGAAACATCATGTCCTCTGAACTGAAGTTACGACGTGAAAAAGTTGAAAAAGAAAGTTTTAGGGGTTTTACAAATAGCATAAATAGAAACACAAGTACTGATCAGTTCTTAGAATCTTCCACAAATAAGGTAACATCTCACCTAATAAATTTATTTATATCTCGCCACAACTGTACTTTCTTCAAAAAGATATATAAACTTCGAAAAAATTGCAACTTAAAAAGAAACCACTATAAAACGAAAGAGATTGAATAATAAGGTTTTCGGGTTTCAGAAATAGCATAAATAAACTATTCTTGTTGAACAAGTAAGTTAAAAAATTTACAGAACGATTCTTTTTTTCTCCGTCTTCGTGTAGTTTCTCTGGCGGGTAGGTTTCGAGGATAATAGAGGCTAATCAAGGAAGAGATGAAGCTTTTCTATTTTCTAGTCACCATTTGTTTGAGTTTAGCTTTCTCTGGAAGATGCAGTGATGATTATAGCAGGAACGATTTTCCGGAGGGATTCGTCTTCGGATCCGCAATTTCAGCTTTTCAGGTTTGCCATTTGGAGGTCCTTCTCTTTTCTTTTTTAACTCCTGTGATCGAAAAAATTGGTTTTTATGATGAGTACTCAAAGTGGGAAGGAGCTGCTGATGAAGACGGACGGACGCCTAGTATATTGGATACAATGGCTCACTCTCGTAAGCTCTTCACTAAACAACTGAGAGTTTAAGTTGAACAAGTAATAGATGGACTGAGACTTTTCTAAGGTTTAATCAAGGCTGGTCATAAAGGACCATAAACATGTTAAAGTGAATTTTTATTTTTCAAAAAATGTTTCTTACACTTTTAGGATATTAGACAACCGACATATTAGCACGAGTATTAAATACTGGGTTTAATGACAGTCAGTTTCACCAGGTAATGGATCTAGAGCACTTATAGCTTGTGATGGGTATCATAAATATAAGGAGGATGTAAGGCTAATGTATGACATGGGTTTAGATGCATTCCGACTCTCCATCTCGTGGTCGCGGCTTATACCAAGTGCGGGTGTTTCTTTTTGCTTCAACTCAAGTTTTGTACCTTAATGCTCGAGAGCTATAAAAGAGTTTTTTGTTCGGTTGGTGTTTCACGTTCAGGTGGAAGAGGTCCTGTGAATCCAAAGGGTTTGCTTTTCTACAAAAATCTCATACAAGAGCTCAAAAGACACGGTAAGATTAATGTCATGATTTGGCTTTGATTATGTCATGTGTCTTAGTAAGAAAATGAGTTGAGTTTTGTTCTTTGTTCTGGTTCTCATTTTTTTTGGCATGAACAAGAGTGCAGGATAATGAGATAACTCCTACTTAGATTAGGATAACTCTATATTTCGAGATAATGATGTATCTAAGTTATCTTTATTTGTCCTTATCGTGTTAGGACTTACGTGTATATATACAGAGCATCTTGCTCAGAGATCAATAAGACTTCTATTCATATTTTACAATCCATTACATGGTATCAGAGCGGAAGATCTTGACCTGCTCTACTTCTTAAATTTTTTTTTCTACTAAAACGTGTTTCTGAAGAAACATGGCCGATAATCAAGCATTGGCATCTCAAGGTGCCATCGTAGAGGCTGCCAGAACCTCTCCATACTATCTTCATCCTTCGGATAATCCGGGGGCACTTATCACCTCTGTTCTACTTAAAGGAGATAACTATACTGAGTGGGCAACAGAATTATCAAATTCAATCCAAGCAAAACAGAAGCTAGGGTTTATCAATGGCACCATCACCAAACCGACGACGGAACCAGACCTTACTCGCTGGTTGGCAACGAATTCCATGCTGGTAGGTTGGATTCGAACCTCCATCGATCCAAAGATAAGATCAACCGTGACGTTTGTTCCTGAAGCTCACAAATTATGGGAAAATCTACAGCGTCGCTTTTCTGTCAAAAACGGCGTACGTATACATCAAGTCAGAGATTCAATCAACACATGTCAACAGAATGGACAGAGTGTTATCGAATACTATGGTCGCTTGACTAAACTCTGGGAGGAACTTGACAATTTAAAAACAACACGAGCGTGTACTTGTGAAGCAGCGACAGACATAGAGAAAGAAAGAGATGAGATCCGAGTACATAAATTCCTGTTTGGCCTTGATGAATCACGTTTCCGCAACATACGCTCCCAGATAATAGACGAGGATCCATTACCAGATATCAACAAAGTGTATTCTCGTGTGATCAGAGAAGAACAACACAACAACTCCCGACCTGCAGAAACAAAAACAGAGGCAATTGGTTTCTCTGCTCAAACGGATTTATCGTCATCATCTTCTTCAAAACCAGATCCCCTCCAAGCTGCAGTTGTTCGAAGTCGTGATCCTAATAGAGTATGTACTCATTGCTCTCGTACCGGTCATGAGAAATCAGAATGCTTTCTGTTAAATGGTTTCCCGGATTGGTGGAATGAGCAACCAAGGAACAACTCGGGTGGAGGATCATATACTCAGCGAGGTCGTGGAGGACGTTTTTCTAACGGTCGTGGTCGTGGGGGTCGTTCCAATACAACTCGAGCAGCAACTAATAATGCAACATCATCAACCCTCAACAACGATCAGATTGCTCAGATCATTCAGCTCTTGCAGTCCTCTCGTTCGAACATATCATCTGAAAGATTAGCCGGTAAAACAAAATTTTCTGATATCATAATCGACACTGGTGCTTCTCATCATATGACAGGGAACCTATCACTTTTAAGTGATGTCTCAGACGTCCTACCTTCTTCAGTCAAGTTCCCAGATGGTCGCTTTTCTCGGGCTCTCAAGAAGGGCACGCTTGTGCTCAGCCGTGATTACAGTTTGAAAGATGTTCTATATGTCCCGGATTTCACCTGCACCTTAATCTCAGTGTCTTGCTTACTAAAACAAACCGGTTGCATAGCTATTTTTACTGATACTTTGTGTGTCTTGCAGGACCGTTTTACGAAGACCCTGATTGGAACGGGTGAAGAACGAGAGGGGGTTTATTATTTCACGGGTGTTGTGGCTGCTAGTGTTCATAAGTCTGCATACAAGAACTCCTCTACATCAGAATTGTGGCACCGACGGCTGGGACATCCTTCCTATAAAGTGTTATCGTTTTTACCTATTTTAGACAAGTTGTCTTTTGACTCACACCAAACTTCTTCTTGTGAGATTTGTTTTCGGGCTAAGCAAACCCGCAGTGTTTTTCATGACAGTTCTAATAAAGCTTCAGATATTTTTTCTTTGATTCATTGTGATATCTGGGGCCCTTATCGTACACCTTCTTCATCTGGTGCAAAATATTTCCTTACCATAGTTGATGACTACTCTAGAGCTGTCTGGACATATCTTATGCTTGAAAAATCAGAAGTCGCAACCCTACTACAAGAATTCTTCGCTATGTGTGAGAAACAGTTTGGGAAGTCTGTTAAAAAGATCAGAACCGACAATGGATCTGAATTCATGGTGCTGTCATCCTTCTTTCGTAAACTTGGTGTTGAGCATCAGACTTCCTGCGTTGATACCCCTCAACAAAACGGTAGGGTTGAACGCAAGCATCGTCACCTGCTAAATGTTGCAAGAGCGTGTCTATTTCAAGCCCGACTACCATCTACTTTCTGGGGAGAAAGCATCCTCACCGCCTCACATCTGATTAATTACACACCATCTCAAGTCCTTGAAGGTCGAACTCCTTATGAGCTCCTGTTCGGCAAGAAACCTGACCTTGATCAACTTCGCGTCTTTGGTTGTCTCTGTTATGCTCACCGCAAGTCTAGAGACAGAGACAAGTTTGCTGACCGCAGCAAAAGATGCATCTTTGTAGGTTACCCCTTTGGCAAGAAAGCCTGGCGTCTCTATGACCTTGACTCTGAGGAATTCTTCTCTAGTCGCGATGTAGCATTCTCCGAATCTAAATTTCCTGGCGTTGGAACAGAGGATTATGTGACGCCACCAACAAACTCTTATGATCCAGCTATTGATGATTGGCTACTTCCTGCTCCTTCATCAAGGGGGAGCACTTCTCTTCCTACGTCTGTGACGACTCCTCCTATCACAGAACCTACTCCTGCAATAGTTATTCCTAGTACTCAGTCTGAGCCTATTCTGAGTTCTCCACCAGAACCGCCATCTGCACCACCTGCTATACCTATACCTGATAACGCAGCACCTTCTTCTCCTACGGTTCAGGAACCTCCAATCAGTTCTCCTCCGGAGCCTTCTTCTCCAGGGATACCTGAGATTCTCGGTCGTGGTCAGCGAGTGAAGACACCTTCTGTTCTTCTCAAGAATTACGTCACACACTCCGCACACGTTGATAATAAACCCTCTCTTTCTCTTCCCACGACTGATCAGTGTCTTCTGCAAACATCCTCAGGTATCACTCCGTATCCTATTTCTAGCTATTTATCTGACCATGTCTTTTCAGATGGTCATCGTGCCTTCATGGCCTCCATTGTTGCGAGTGCGGTTCCTCGGTCGTATAAAGAAGCAGCACAACACAAAGTCTGGCGTGATGCTATTTCCAAAGAAGTTACTGCGTTTGAGGACACTGATACATGGGATGTCACAGACCTCCCTCCTGGCCGCAAAGCTCTTGGTAATATGTGGCTTTTCTCCGACAAATATGATGCTGATGGTAATCATCTTCTCCACAAAGCTCGACTGGTCGTCCTTGGAAATAATCAGATAGAGGGAGATGACTTCAATGAAACTTTTGCTCCTGTCGCGAAATTAACTACAGTTCGATTTATTCTCAAAGTGGCAGCAGCAAAGAATTGGCTTGTGCATCAGATGGATGTTAGCAATGCTTTCTTACATGGTGATCTTGATGAAGAAATATATATGAAGCTTCCTCAAGGATATAAAAGCTCGGATCCGAACAAAGTCTGTCGTCTTAAGAAGTCTTTGTATGGGCTTCGTCAAGCCCCTCGTTGCTGGTACGCCAAGCTCACAAATGCTCTTCTTCGGTTTGGATTCTCACATGACTACGCGGATCAGTCCTTATTCTCTAAAGTTCGTGGGTCTATCTGTCTTCACATATTGGTTTATGTTGATGACTTCATCATCGCTTGCAATGATACACAAGCTCTCCAAGACTTCAAAGACTACCTCCACAAATGCTTCAGAATGAAGGATCTTGGCAAGTTAAAATACTTTCTTGGTCTTGAAGTTGCTCGCAGCAACTCTGGTTTTTACTTATCACAACGCAAGTATGCTCTTGATATTATCACCGAGACTGGTCTCCTTGCGTCTAAGCCATCTCCGGTACCAATGGAGCTTAATCATAAACTCGCCAAGGCTGAGGGTCCTTTGGCAAACGCGCAACAATACAGGCGTCTTGTGGGTCGCTTAATTTATCTCACTAATACTCGGCCTGATCTTGCGTATTCGGTTCATATACTAGCACAATTCATGCAGAAGCCACTTCTTCCACACTGGGATGCTGCAATCCGAGTCGTACGCTACCTGAAAGGGAGTCCAGGCCAAGGCATCTTCTTCAAAGCCGATGATCAACTTCGTATTAGTGCATTTTGTGATGCTGACTGGTCGGGTTGTCCTCTAAGTCGTCGTTCTCTTTCTGCCTACATTGTCTTCTTAGGTGATTCGCCTGTCTCCTGGAGGACTAAGAAACAAGATGCTGTGGCACTCTCTTCTGCCGAGGCCGAATACAGGGCCATGTCTGATACGGTTAAAGAACTGAAATGGATGAAAGGTCTCTTCTTATCATTTGGTCTCTCTCATCCTGATCCTATGCGTCTCTTTTGTGACAGCAAATCTGCTCTCTACATAGCTTCCAACCCAGTTTTTCATGAACGTACTAAGCACATTGAGAGGAATTGTCATCATGTTCGGGATGCACTCAAAGCAAAGCTAATCTCCACAGAGCATGTCTCGTCACGTAATCAGCTAGCTGATATCCTAACTAAGTCACTTCCTCGCCCTCTCTTTGAAGAATTGTTGTCCAAGTTGGCAGTTCGCAATCTCACACTTCCAACTTGAGGGGGAGTAATGAGATAACTCCTACTTAGATTAGGATAACTCTATATTTCGAGATAATGATGTATCTAAGTTATCTTTATTTGTCCTTATCGTGTTAGGACTTACGTGTATATATACAGAGCATCTTGCTCAGAGATCAATAAGACTTCTATTCATATTTTACAATCCATTACACAGGAATTGAACCGCATGTTACATTGTATCATGATGATCTCCCTCAGGCTCTTGAAGATGAATACGGAGGATGGCTTGACCGCAAAATCATGTAAATCCAACATTTTCTTGCAACATATAATAAATCTCTAGATTATTGAATTTGAAGTGTAATTACGGTATTATCTTATATTCTAATGTGATCTTTTGTAACAGCAATGACTTCACGGCTTATGCAGACGTTTGCTTCAGAGAGTTTGGGGACACAGTGAAATTCTGGTCAACAATTAATGAGCCCAATATGTTAGCATTGGTAAACTATGGTGGGGGATTAGTCTCACATATTCATAGTTCTCCTCCATTTGAGATGGTCAACTGCTCCAAAGGAACCACTTCAACTGAGCCATATATTGTACTCCATAACATGTTGCTTGCACATGCATCAACCGCGAGATTGTATAAGCAAAATTATAAGGCAAGTCGCATACACACCTACAATATATCTCTCTGTTCTATTATTGAATATACTGCTCGAATTTAACTCTCGGGTGTACGTGATCGATGGTGTAGCATAAGCAAAATGGATCTGTAGGTATAACCTGTTTTGCATTCTGGATGGTTCCTTATACTAGCTCTGAAGAGGACGAGATGGCAACTCAGAGAGCCAAAGATTTCTTATTAGGCTGGTTTGTTGAACATGCACGATCATCCTGAGTTTTATTTTAAAATTCTTCTTTTAGCTGCTGGTTGTAATGTTTTCATTTTTTCTAGGGTTTTGCATCCGTTAGTGTTTGGGGACTATCCTAAAGTGATGAGGAGAATCGTGGGCAAGAGACTCCCAAGTTTTTCGGAAGAAGAATCATATCTCGTTAAAGACTCATCCAACTTCTTGGGAGTCATACACTACAGAACATCGTACACGGCAGACTTATCCAGTCCTAGCCAAGGAGATTTTCTTTCGGATATGGCTGCATCAATAATCCGTATGTTTTCCTCTCATGAGATCGCGTGTGTGTGTGTGTGTGTATTTTCTTTTATCGACCATATACCTCACTCCATAGGTCATAGCTGATTCTTTATTTCGTTTTCTTGGACAGCCATTGGGAATTCCACGCTGGTCAATGTACGTTTTCAGAAACCTGAGATGTTTTCGTACACCTAACACACTCTTTGTTCTTGATTCCTTTTCATACATCCACAGATTGATGTGCTTCCATGGGGTCTTGAAGGAGTGTTGGAATACATAAAGCAAAACTATGGCAATCCTCCTGTCTACATTCTTGAAAACGGTATATATCTCTCTCTCAGGGGGTGTTCGTTTTGTTAACTAGACTGCAACATCCAGATACAGATCAATTGTTGTTCGTTTTCTATTAAATTAAGAAACGTGTCTAGTGCAAAGACAAAATAAGCCTCATCCAAATTCTTTGGATGAGTTTGAAAAGAGAGCTGGTGCATCTAGAATTACAAAAGGAAAAATACCCTTATTTATAATTAGAACTTTAAATTATTTTATTTAATATAAATTTACTATTTATTAATTTCAACAAAAAATGTATTTTCCATTTTTAAAATGTTTTTCCGGCAAAATTACAAATATTCATCTTCTAACAAAAACTTCAAAATCATATTTCTCTCCAAAACTATCAAATCATGTGTTTTTTTGTCAAAACCACAAAATTTATTTTTTCCGTCAAAATTGCATCTTCACGCATTTTTCTTGTCAAAACAACAAAATTATTTTTTTCACCGGAATCTCATTTTCTCATCAAACTACAATATCATGTTTTTTTTTGTAAAAATCGAAATTATGTTTTCCCACCAAAATTGAAAATAATAGTCATATATATTGCAAAATCGTATTTTCTCTCAAAACAAAAAAAAAACTGTTTTTTCGCCAAAACCACAAAAATTTGTTATATTTTGGGATTTCTTAAAAAATAATATTGTAATTACTTTTGTTAAAAGAGAGATTAATTAAAATTCATATAACACATTTTACACTAAAGAATTTCCCACAACCAAAGGGAGTGGTTACGTCCCATATGATTTTTTTGTTGGATTACCAATAAAATGCATTGGTATGGATTAATACTTCTACAGTATTTTGATGTTGTCTAAATTGAAATTACTTTTTTCCACCAAAATTGAAAATACTATTTCCATGTCATTACCGTAACATATTTTCTCTCAAAACAACAAAATTGATTTTTTTGCCAAAACCGCAAATACAATTTCTAGATGCATTAACCAAATCACAAATGAACATGTAGCGTATAGATGTTGTAACCACATACTTATCAATTTATTTTGTCTGGTTCATCAGACTAACAACATCTTACTTGTTCTTTACTTAAAGTTTTGAAACATTACTAATCTTGAGAGTTTCTCTGTATCTACACAATCAGGTCGACCTACCAACCACCACTCGTCGCTTAATGATGTGGGAAGAGTTGAATACCTTCATGCTTATATCGCTGCCGTGCTTAATTCAGTGAGGTGTGTAAAAATGCTCTTACCTGAAAGACTTTGCATGTAAAATAGTACTTAAATACTAAGCGTCATACGATTTTATTTATGCAGGAATGGGTCATCGACAAAAGGCTACTTCCAATGGTCCTTCATGGATTTGTTCGAGTTTATCGATCCCAATTATACATATGGGTTATACTATGTGAATTTCAGCGATCCGGAACTTAAGAGATCTCCTAAAACCTCTGCTCTTTGGTATTCTTGTTTTCTCAATGGCACCACCATTTGTTTACAAGAGCTCAAGAACATCTCCGTATCTTCT
>NW_026619210.1:0-9309 GCF_000801105.2 Raphanus sativus | reverse complement strand
TACTCCCTTCATATCTCAAACGACTGGGCGATGGTGTGGGAACCGAAATTCGCACTGTCGATTTTAAGTAAGTAAATCGGAGGAAAGCTAAGTAAACCTAACTTTCCCTGAAGGTCCGGATTCTCTGCGACAACCAACGACAAGTGATCAAATAAATGCGGAAATGTTTTATTAAGATTTGAGACTGGACCTTAAGGAAGGCTGCCTACGTACCCCTTTCGAGGATCAAGTCGGACGTAGTTCAGTTGGAGTTGTTTGAACAAGAGATCGAACTGCCTGGCGGAGTTCGTCTAGTACGAGCGTTAGTCATAGAAACGGGCATGTCGAGAATAATGCCTAGGGTTTCTATGTGCGGAACTCTAAGTACAACAAGGGTTTTGTTAAGAGTTGGGACTGGACCTTGAGAAAGGCTGCCTACGTACCCCTTTCGAGGATCAAGTCGGACGTAGTTCAGTTGGAAAGATTTGAACAAGAGATCGAACTGCCTGGCGGAGTTCGTCTAGTACGAGCGTTTGTCATAGAAACGGGCGTGTCGAGAATAACGCCTAGGGTTTCTATGAGCGGAACTCTAAGTAAAAGGATTGTTAGATCCTTCCGAGAGAGACAGGAGCCTGCGGACAAGATGAAAATAGAACGAGAGGCGGCCGGACGTTCTAGGTCCTACCTTGCTAGTCTACCGCCTAAATTCTAAGTTCTTAACCTAACAGGAGCTTTCTAGGTCTCCAATCTCGGATTTCTCTCTCTCTTAATGATTTTCGCTCTGCCTTTCTTCCTCTCCCAAAGCTCCTTTATATACTCCTTCTTATGACGGTCTATTCTCCTCCTGGGCCGCAAGGCGGGCTTCTTTCCATTTTCGTCGGCTTTCATCGGGAAACTTGACATTTATCTTCGGGAAACTTGACATTTATCCTTCCGGAAATTTAGCATTTATCTCGCTATGCAAAGATAAACGTAAATCGTCGTATCTATCTCAGATAATCGTAAACGGACTGTCCGATCGTGTTTAGTCCCTTTCGGGCCGTTTCCAGGACTTCCGTGGTTTTCTACGATCTCTCCGGAAGTTCTTCATTCATTCGTAGAGTTGAGACGAGTGGTGTCTTAAGATAACCATCGCTGTTTCGTACGAAGAATTTAAGATCTTCCTTCCGGTTGATACCTTACGAGTTTCCGAAGTGTTTCCGACGGTCTTTGATTGGAGTAAGGACTGGAGTTTCGTACACGGAATCTCGATGATTCGTCCTGCGAGGACTTGAGAAAAACTCAAAGTACAAACTTCAGACTGCCGGGGACTGGGATTCGTGTACCGAAGATCGTTATCCGAAGACCCGAGCCAGCACGGGGCTAGCCGCCCGGCGGCCATGGCCAGCACGGGCGGTAGCCGCCGGCGGCCACGGCCAGCACGGGGCTAGCCGCCCGGCGGCCACGGCCAGCACGGGCGCTAGCCGCCGGCGGCCACGGCCAGCACGGGGCTAGCCGCCCGGCGGCCACGGCCAGCACGGGCGCTAGCCGCCGGCGGCCACGGCCAGCACGGGGCTAGCCGCCCGGCGGCCACGGCCAGCACGGGCGCTAGCCGCCGGCGGCCACGGCCAGCACGGGGCTAGCCGCCCGGCGGCCACGGCCAGCACGGCGCTAGCCGCGCGGCCACGGCCAGCACGGGGCTAGCGGCCGGCGCCACGGCCAGCACGGGCGCTAGCCGCCGGCGGCCACGGCCAGCACGGGGGCTAGCCGCCCGGCGGCTACGACCAGCACGTGCGTCTCGACGAGGGCTTCGATTTGATATGTTGATCGTTTTCTGGGTCCTCACGGTTTGAGAGAACGGGCTCTTTGAAGTTTCCCGGCGGCAAGGACCAGCACGGGGGCTTAGCCGCCCGGCGGCCAGGACCAGCACGGGGGCTAGCCGCCGGCGGCCAGGACCAGCACGTGCGTCTCGACGAGGGCTTCGATTTGATATCTTGATCGTTCTCTGGGTCCTCACGGTTTGAGAGAACGGGCTCTTTGAAGTTTCAAGGCGGATTCCTTGTCGTTCGGCCTATCCAAACTTAGATCACTTCCCGTTTCTTCCTTATTCTTTCGTATGACAAATAGACTTAGCCGTTGATTTCGAGATAACCGTTTTTGACCCCAACAGTTAGCCCCCCAGCATGCAAGATGCGGGAGCGATCTTGCGGGCGGAAGATTATGAGTTGAAAATCGAAATTTTTGGCTAAGAGTATTTCATTGCGGAAATCCACATCACCTTTGATTGGCGATCTTGAACGTGACGTCGGGAAGACCGTGAGTTCGTTGCTCAACTTCGACTCGATTCTTGCTGGTCTGAAATCCGTGTGCACCCTTGTCCTGCATTCGGAGGGTTCGGAGGACCAGGACCACGCAGTCAAGGATCGCGAAGCCGGCGCATATGAGACATGCAGTGGTGGTGCGACCAATGGAGGCGACGGTGAGACCGTTCCTACTTTGGGTGAGTTTTGAGGATGAAGGTGATGCTCCGGGGAGCGTCTAGGTTTATCAATCCCTTTAGAGATTTTTATTTTGATTACATTTCGGCCGTTGGTTGGCCATTATGTATGATTTCGGGACTGGCCGTTGGTGGCTTTGAGTCCCTGCCCTTTTTAGGGCGTTGTATTGAACTCGCGGTATGCATTTATAAATATTTTGCGTTTAGAACTTCTGTTTGTCGAAGTTAGAGGGGCAGGGTGTGAGTTGTCGTCTCATTCCTGCCTCCCTGACGATCACCGTATCCGTAGTTTGTACAAAGCGAGATTTTCCTGCGGTTTACGATTTACGCGAAAATTCGTGAAAACGTTCAGACTTGAGTGAAGAGACAAGTTTTGGGATCTCGCGTCGTTGACGCTTTGCCTATGAGATGTTAAGATACCAGCAAGGCTGGGTTTAGGGCAAGACCTAGGTTTACTCTCAGACTGAGGCTGTGCGATGACAAATCGGCTTTCGTTTTGCCTGTTTGTGATTTTAACCTGATTCGTACCGTTTTAAAATCCGCGAAGTGGTATCGGCTTATATGATTTGTCTGGGCACGAATCGAGCTACTTCCTTTACGAAGTGCTGAACCAAATTTGGATTTTTTGTATAGCGCGCTATGGGATCCTTGTCGGATGTAAAAGAGCCTACCCTTAGGTGGCTTGTCTGTTTAGGACGTTAGAGTTCGTTTGTTGTGATCAGCAACAACGAAATGATGCCGTTTTGAAGGCGTATGAATTTGTTATCGAAAAATGTTTATCCGAGCACGAAGCGACGTCTCGCAGTGCTGTGATTTTATTTTTCTCATGCCATAAGAGGATTATGGGCTTTCGCTTATGATTTGATTTATACTTTCGTCAAGTGTTAAAGATAGAATCCGAGTAGTCACTTCGGATTGTGATTTTGTCGCTTGGTCCGTATGCTACTTTTTAGAGAGCGATTTTAGGTGTAAGCGATGAGAGACATGTGTCTGGATGTGATAATCGTTTCATGGATACTGGATCCGTTGTCGCAGCCGTTTAGTAGTTGGCGAATTGTGTTGAGGATTTAGGACCGAAGGGTCGCGTAAATTTTACCAGGGGGGGGGAAGCGTCTAACTTCACTATGTTTCGTGAAGTGTTGGCCTTCTGAGATTTGTTTTTGTAAGAATGACTCGTATAGCTCTGGAGCTTTGCTACGAGCGTTTCTTTTCGTGCCGCGTTTTATGGGGCGTATAGAACTTAATCGATTTGATGATAAGTTTAAGATTTTCCGTTTAACCATTTGGTTGTTAGGATCGAGTTTCGTTATCGTATGATTTCCGATTTTGGGTTATACGACAAACTGCTTGCATAATATCCGTTTGTCGTTTTACGACAAATCGTGGATTGTCTTTTTTAGCCGTTACACGGTTGGAGCGGTGGTCGCTAAGTATTGTAGACCGGCATGGAGGCTGACTTCAGCCGTTTAGCCAAGGAAGTCGTTGGTAAAAGACCAGTCCATGACCCTTTGTGTTACCGTTAAGATCGTGTTTAGTTGACGATTGTCCTTAATGGCGATGTCGAGTGCATGTTCGGGCTTTATGGAAAGACGTAGTTGGCCGAGGGCCGAATAGAGTTCGTCGAGATAGACATGCCAATCATAGAGGAGTTTTCCAAGTTATGGGTGATGGCTTTTCGAAACGATTTTCCACTTTAGGTTTCGTTTTTTTGGCGAAAGTTGCTTCGGGTTACTCATGAAGTTTTACCGAAGGTTATTTCGTTAATTTTGTAGCTCTCCGTCGTGCCATTAGTCTCACGGAAGCGGAAAGAGTATGCCAAGGATGCGCGGCGATCGTTTCTCGGTTTTTCGAGAGATTAGATCGGTTTGCGCGTTATGCCTAAACAGTCAAGGAACAATAGAACGAAACTGGAAGAAAATGCCTAAGACTTAGCTAGCTAGACTTTCCACCTAGGTCCTAAGTTCCCTAAATTTTACGGCGGTTTACAAGACGTTCCCATTCCTTTCCTATGATAAAATTTTCTAAGTCGGACATACCTTAGTCTCATTGATTACTCGAGATTGCCTCATGTCCGTTCCTCTTTGTCTTCTAACGTTTTATTGTCAAAGGTCTTCGCCTAAGTTCATATCCTCGTTTCCTCGTACTGCTGGTTAAATCGACCATGTACCCGAAGGAATAGTGCAGAATCGTTGAAGCAAAGGGAGGAGAAGTAGGCGAAACTCGAAGAAGGCTAAGGTGGGCGGACAAGCGAAAATGATTGGCAAGACGTCACTTGAGTGAGACTTGATATTTCGTCAAGCTATGAGTGAACTGGTCAGGTCAAGAAGCTTATGATATTGTTTTTCTTTACGAATGATATTTCGTAAAATATTGCCGAGCTTTTACTTTACGAGAGTTTTTCAACAAAATGTTGTCGAGTTAATTTTACAGAAACTGTTTCGTAAAATGTTGTCGAGTTTAGTCGCGCAGAAGCTGTCTCGTGAAGTATTGTCTAGGATTATTTTACGAAAGGTGCAAAGTATTGGATTGGACTATCGTCGGAATAGTTTTGCGAGGATTTGCCGTGCTTGACGAATGTTGTGTCGCCCGATAACCAGCGCAGTACGGGTGCGCTAGTCGTCCGGCGCCTAGAGGCAGCACGGGGGCTAGCCAACACTTGGATGTCGAGTCTTTCGGAAGATCTTCGATCCATTGCCGAGGGAAATGGTGTTTTAAGATAACCATCACCGTTTTATACGAAGTCTTCCTGTCCGTTGACGTCTTATGGATTCTTCGAAATCTTGGAGCAAGAGAAGGAGTTTTGTTTGCGGGATCTCGGAAAGTCGCAAAACACGGATTTCTGACGACCCGGGGGCCTAGAACTTACGCACGAAGACTAGCCGTCCGACGGCCCGAGCCAGCACGGGGCTAGCCGCCCGGCGACCACGGCCAGCACGGGCGCTAGCCGCCGGCGGCCACGGCCAGTGCGGGGCTAGCCGCCCGGCGGCCACGGCCAGCACGGGCGCTAGCCGCCGGCGGCCATGGCCAGCACGGGGCTAGCCGCCCGGCGGCCACGGCCAGCACGGGCGCTAGCCGCCGGCGGCCACGGCCAGCACGGGGCTAGCCGCCCGGCGGCCACGGCCACGACCGGAGTCGGCTGCTCGGTTCCTTCGACTTGTGCGTGTTTTTGCGTTCTTGTTTGTTTTCCGTAGGTTTTTCCTTGTGTAGAAAATGTTTCTTAGAACGTTGTTGACCTTTTATTTTACGAGAGTTATTTCACAAAATGTTGTCGAGTTAATTTTACGGAAACTGTTTTGTAAAATGTTGTCGAGTTTAATCATGCAAAAGCTGTCTCGTGAAATATTTTCGAGAATTTATTTTACGAAAGGTGTTCCGTAAAATGTTATCGAATTTTATCATTAGAAACGCTGATTGGTAACCCGATCAGTCGTGCTTTCTGTTTCATGAGTAGTTTGGGGTTTCTCCGCGATTTCCAGGAGAAATTCTAAAAAGCATTTTCAGTCGAAACTCTACTTGGTAATCAGACCGTCATATCAGCTTTGGGCTCGATCCTTCCTAAAATCGTATGTGGGTCGTTTAGCCGTGATTCGGGCCCCTTTTGGGCTGTCTTGGGCCTTAGACGTTTTTACGATTTTTCTTTAGAAAAAGCCGTCGATGTGACGCTGGTTTTTCCGAAAGGTTTCAATTCCCCGTATAGTTAAGGCAACTGGTGTTCAAGCTAACCATAGCCGTTTTATACGGCAGGCAGGAATCCGTCTCCATTACCAAGTCTTTTTATGAATTTTACCGAAGTCTTTCTTAGATAATCCCAAACGAGGGGGGTTGTGTCCATGGACGATAGGAGTTTGTTTCCTGCGGTTGTCTCGACCAGACGGTCGATGTGCGGAAGCGGAAAACAATCCTTCGGGCATGCTTTGTTGAGATCAGTAAAGTCGACGCACACTTGCCATTTAAGGTTCTTCTTGAGACATGCGGTGAGTTCTGCTTTCAATAGATTGCGGAGATTGGCTCCAATCTCCACGCACCGCTCTGGGTTAGTCTCGTCGAGGCAGACCGAAATTACTGGTTCGCAAGTGGGCTCACGTTTTCCTTCCAGGACCTCAGCTCTTTGCGACTGCCAGAAGATTTCTGGAGGGTCCTGCGATGCTGGTTCGTGAGTTGCTTGCTTTTTTGGGTTAGTTTCGGACTCAGAGTTTTTTCGTTTTAACCCAGCGGCCAAGCAGACTTGCGGCGCTTTACGATCTCCTTGTATTGTTTCAACTCTGAGGAGGGTCGGAAATTTGAGGCACAGATGGAAAGTCGAGGGGATTGCTCGCAAGGAATTTAACCACGGAGTCCCGACGATCGCGTTATATGCTGCTGGACCGTCGACTACCAAAAACTCCACCATCTTCGTGACGCTCCCCGCTCTGACCGAGAGATCGACTGAGCCGAGGGTCATTGTGATGTTTCCTGAGAGTCCGATTATTGGGTTGGGATCGTCCGTGATAGCGCTTAGGTCGATTCCCATCCTCTCGAGAGCGTTCTTATATATAATATTTGTCAAGCATCCGGTGTCGACCAATATTCTTGCTACGTCGATGTCCTGGATCGTTAGTCTGATAACGAGGAGTTCGTCGTGAGGTTTGGCTTGACCAGCCGTTGCTCTGTCCCCGAATGACACGATGTTGCGGACAGGTGATGTGGCCATGCTGTTGTTACCAATCGTAGGTTTTTGAGTAAGAGAATCCGACCCCCCTCCTTCTAGCGCCAAACTGTGGGAACCGAAATTCGCACTGTCGATTTTAAGTAAGTAAATCGGAGGAAAGCTAAGTAAACCTAACTTTCCCTGAAGGTCCGGATTCTCTGCGACAACCAACGACAAGTGATCAAATAAATGCGGAAATGTTTTATTAAGATTTGAGACTGGACCTTAAGGAAGGCTGCCTACGTACCCCTTTCGAGGATCAAGTCGGACGTAGTTCAGTTGGAGTTGTTTGAACAAGAGATCGAACTGCCTGGCGGAGTTCGTCTAGTACGAGCGTTAGTCATAGAAACGGGCATGTCGAGAATAATGCCTAGGGTTTCTATGTGCGGAACTCTAAGTACAACAAGGGTTTTGTTAAGAGTTGGGACTGGACCTTGAGAAAGGCTGCCTACGTACCCCTTTCGAGGATCAAGTCGGACGTAGTTCAGTTGGAAAGATTTGAACAAGAGATCGAACTGCCTGGCGGAGTTCGTCTAGTACGAGCGTTTGTCATAGAAACGGGCGTGTCGAGAATAACGCCTAGGGTTTCTATGAGCGGAACTCTAAGTAAAAGGATTGTTAGATCCTTCCGAGAGAGACAGGAGCCTGCGGACAAGATGAAAATAGAACGAGAGGCGGCCGGACGTTCTAGGTCCTACCTTGCTAGTCTACCGCCTAAATTCTAAGTTCTTAACCTAACAGGAGCTTTCTAGGTCTCCAATCTCGGATTTCTCTCTCTCTTAATGATTTTCGCTCTGCCTTTCTTCCTCTCCAAAGCTCCTTTATATACTCCTTCTTATGACGGTCTATTCTCCTCCTGGGCCGCAAGGCGGGCTTCTTTCCATTTTCGTCGGCTTTCATCGGGAAACTTGACATTTATCTTCGGGAAACTTGACATTTATCCTTCCGGCAATTTAGCATTTATCTCGCTATGCAAAGATAAACGTAAATCGTCGTATCTATCTCAGATAATCGTAAACGGACTGTCCGATCGTGTTTAGTCCCTTTCGGGCCGTTTCCAGGACTTCCGTGGTTTTCTACGATCTCTCCGGAAGTTCTTCATTCATTCGTAGAGTTGAGACGAGTGGTGTCTTAAGATAACCATCGCTGTTTCGTACGAAGAATTAAGATCTTCCTTCCGGTTGATACCTTACGAGTTTCCGAAGTGTTTCCGACGGTCTTTGATTGGAGTAAGGACTGGAGTTTCGTACACGGAATCTCGATGATTCGTCCTGCGAGGACTTGAGAAAAACTCAAAGTACAAACTTCAGACTGCCGGGGACTGGGATTCGTGTACCGAAGATCGTTATCCGAAGACCCGAGCCAGCACGGGGCTAGCCGCCCGGCGGCCATGGCCAGCACGGGCGGTAGCCGCCGGCGGCCACGGCCAGCACGGGGCTAGCCGCCCGGCGGCCACGGCCAGCACGGGCGCTAGCCGCCGGCGGCCACCGCCAGCACGGGGCTAGCCGCCCGGCGGCCACGGCCAGCACGGGCGCTAGCCGCCGGCGGCCCACGGCCAGCACGGGGCTAGCCGCCCGGCGGCCACGGCCAGCACGGGCGCTAGCCGCCGGCGGCCACGGCCAGCACGGGCGCTAGCCGCGGGGCCACGGCCAGCACGGGGTAGCCGCCCGGCGGCCACGGCCAAACGGAGCCTACCGCCGCCGGCGGCCACGGCCAGCACGGGCGCTAGCCGCCGGCGGCCACGGCCAGCACGGGGGGTAGCCGCCCGGCGGCTACGACCCAGCACGTGCGTCTCGACGGGGCTTCGATTGTGAATGTTGATCGGTTTTCTGGGTCCTCACGGTTTTGAGAGAAGGGCTCTTTGAAGTTTCCCGGCGGCAAGGACCAGCACGGGGGCTTAGCCGCCCGGCGGCCAGGACCAGCACGGGGGCTAGCCGGCGGCGGCCAGGACAGCACGTGCGTCTCGACGAGGCTTCGATTTGATATCTTGATCGTTCTCTGGGTCCTCAAGGTTTGAGAGAACGGGCTCTTTTGAAGTTTCAAGGCGGATTCCTTGTCGTTCGGCCTATCCAAACTTAGATCCACTTCCCGTTTCTTCCTTATTCTTTCGTATGACAAATAGACTTAGCCGTTGATTTCGAGATAACCGTTTTTGACCCCAACATGT
>NW_026619209.1:0-9311 GCF_000801105.2 Raphanus sativus | reverse complement strand
ACGGGAGCAAAGACACTAGCGATCCGCGCATGCGAAGACGACCCTTCTCGAACACATGCAGCGGACTACATCATCGCCATCTCCGACACTCTCCTCGCCGGAGAATCCACCGTCGGAGACTCGAACCTCCCGGACTGGTACGCGGTGCTCCGTCTCGACAGCAGGCTAACCCAAAGCCTCGAACGCGTCGCGGTTCAGTACCGTAGACTCGCCCTTCTCCTCAACCCCACCGTGAACCGTCTCCCTTTCGCCGATCGAGCGCTTAAGCTCGTCTCCGATGCTTGGCGCGTCCTCTCCGATCCTCCGAGGAAATCATCATACGACCGAGAGTTGCAGCAGTTTCAGAGCCGAGCTGAGACTACCTCGGAGGCTACGAGCAGCTTTTGGACGGCTTGTCCGTACTGTTACGCGCTTTTCGAGTACCCTAAGGGCTACGAGGAATGCGCGTTGAGGTGTCAGCACTGTAGGAGAGCGTTTGAAGCGGTTAAGACGGAGACGCCGCCGGCGGTGGAGAGTGACGGCCAAGGCGTTTACTTTTTCTGCTCGTGGGCTATGTTTCCGGTAGGGTTTTCGGGTCATGCTAAGACCTCTGGTTCTGGTTGGTCGCCAGTTTCGCATCTCTTCCACTGCCCTGTGCAAAGCTCTGGTCATCAAGCAAGTCTTAAAACACCTGCTTCAGGAAACTGTCACGACGTTGATGGTGGCGGTGGTTGTGGTGTTGATGAGTTATATATTACAATATCTGATGATGATGATGCAAATAAAAAATAAGAAAGGAGGATGATATCAAACAGGATCGAGTGTTTTTTTTTTGAGGAACTTGATGAGTTCTTGAAAAAAATCTGTACTGTGTTGTTGCAGCTGATAAGGTCAAGGCTACTTGGTCAAAGTTAGACCTTTTGTATGTCTCTCGTGTTGTTTTGTGGATGCATGTTCTTGGGACTTCGGCTAGTAGTTGAAAGTGATGTAGTTTTGATGCGTTTGTGAAATCAATGTTAATGAAATCTTATATTATGTATAACCTTTATGTATCATATATCCAAAAACCGGTTTCGAATGATATAGTTGCTATGGAGGCCTGATTAGAGGATGTAGCTAATTAGCAGAATGGTTCTATATGGTGGAAAAGGCTTCTCTGCTCAGGCTTGTTTAGTTTGTTTTGGCTGCATTTTACTGCTACCGGCTGAGTTATGCCCAATTCTGTAACTTTTCTTTTGCAAACATGTCTGAAGATCGATATCAAGCCACAGATTGTACTTCTATGACTTTATGACGAATACCATAACCTACACACAACGAGGAAGGATCTACAGTCGTTGTGTAGATTACCGACCAAGACCTAAACATTGTTTGCTTTCTTACTTTCTTTAATCTGAAACTGCGTTTTGAAATGTGCAAAAATTTATCTTGAAACTAGGTTTGATTCGTCAGAAGCATAACTGATCACAAGCCTCAATCTTGATTGTAATTTTTAAAAACTTGGTATAATTGATTTCAAGATTGTGTTCTTCTGATTTTGCAAAGTTATAAACATTTTCTTAAGATATACGTGTAACAAAAGCATGAACACGTAAACACCAAGACCTAAAAAGGTCAACTAGATTGAAAATGACAATTGTAGATATATAATACAGATAGAGAGGTTAAACGAACTTTTCGAATTGAACATATTTTTCCCACCAAACTCAGCTTCCTTCTTTCTCAAATCACCTTTAAATACCCATTCGAATCAAATACCAAAAACTCATCAAAAACCAACAACAAACAAACACATCAAAGCAAAAAGAAGAAAGAAGGCAAAAAATTTATCAAGCAAGCAGAACCATGGCACTGATGAAGAAGAGTAGTCTCTTTGCTCTTCTCCTCTCATCATCACCACTTCTGATCATCTGTCTTACTGCATTGCTCACTAATCCGGCTTCAGTGGGAGCTCGCCGGTTACTCGAGGAGATTCCTAAACCGGAGATACCCAAATTGCCCGAACTACCTCACTTTGAGATACCAAAATTGCCTGAGCTACCTCATCCGGAGCTACCGAAATTGCCTGAGCTACCTCATCCGGAGCTACCAAAATTGCCCGAACTACCTCACCGGGAGCTACCGAAATTGCCCGAACTACCTCACCCGGAGCTACCGAAATTGCCTGAGCTATCTCACCCGGAGCTACCAAAATTCGAAGTGCCCGAGTTGCCAAAGATTCCAGAAATTCCGAAGCACGAGGGGACTAAGCTGATGGAGACTCCGAAGCCCGAGGCTCCTAAGTTGCCAGAGATTCCAAGACCCGAGTTACCAAAGGTGCCGGAGATTCCTAAGCCGGAGCTACCAAAAATGCCGGAGATTCAGAAGCCGGAGCTACCAAAGGTGCCGGAGATTCCTAAGCCCGAATTGCCAAAGATGCTGGAGATTCAGAAGCCAGAACTACCAAAGATGCCAAAGATTCCTAAGCCGGAGCTGCCAAAGATTCCGGAAATTCAAAAGCCTGAGGCTCCAAAGTTGCCGGAGTTGCCAAAGATGCCGGAGATTCAAAAACCGGAACTACCGAAGATTCCAGAGATTCCAAAGCCGGAGTTGCCGAAGATGCCTGAAGTTCCTGGAATCCACTAAGCCTATTGAACCGTATGAAAGCCCATCTACTTTAAGGCCCACCCACGCCCATGGTCTAGATTTCTATTATCACCTTTAATCTTGTGTGTCTATCTCTATCTCATCGTCGTTTTTTTTTGGTGCAATCTCATCGTCGTTTTCTTAGGGAACAATATCTTATATGGTTTGATCTCATAGCCATACTTCTTTTTCTTTCTTCATACACTTATACTTGTACTCTGTTATACTTGTATGTTTCATACATAAAGTTTTATTTGTGTTTCATATACTCTTTTAACGGTTTGTTACTTATCTAATTGTTCACGAGTTCGGATTATACGGGCCGATTTTATGAATATCGATTCTGGTGATCTGAACAGACAAAAATCCTTAAGGTTTTATTAAAAACAAACGTGGTTAAACGGAAAAAGAGGAACTAGTGAGAACACATTTAAAGAACATGGTGATATATGCCTGAAATGATGTGAAGCATCATTTGTGTGTACAACGGAAAAACGTTTAACCAGGGATGATTGGACAGTGGGACACTACAGGTAGCGTAGCTCTCAATCTCTTGCAATTCGGTTAAGCATGGTAAACCACTAAACCTTGCCAAGGTGCCACACAGTCCTCTAGGTTTAATCCCTCTAAAGTCTCATGTGAATCTTTACAAGGAGACTTCATGCTATTTTTTGTTACCATGGCGTCATTTATTTTCCTCGTTCACATCTGTTACTATTGTTTTGGTGACTTCCTTTTTAATACCACCACGGGGTGACTTTACAATGTATTTAGTTGATTTTTGCTCCACATATATATAGAATATAATTTACTAATTGGATTTTTAAAATTTGATTGAGGAGCTTTTATATGTTCTTTTGTTTCTATCTATTTTGGCTAGTAAGGTGAGATTGATCTAATCCATTATACAAGTTTTCTTGTACTGTCTAATGTTTATAACTTGAACAGGTAAACTACTTTAAGTTCTCAACTAATTAAACTTACACGAGTTATACATATAAGAAGTAAAATTAAATGAAAATATAGGTGAATTTGTTGAAGACTAACGTCAAAACTCACAATTCATGTTTAGAATTTTTCTCACCAAATTTGTGGACTCCTATGAAATTTACATTATAAGTAGCTCTCTCGTCTCGTGTAATATATAATAACTCACTCGTTACACAAATACCAAACACACAAACTCTTCACTCGCAATATTACTTGACTCTCAAGTTGGTTTCCATTCAAGAGAAAATACCATATCACAAAAATGATTAATCTTCGCATTCCTATTCTAGTCTCTATTATGTTTTTCCTTGTTTTTATTTCGCCCTTTTTGTTTGCTACGCCTGTTTTTGCTGCTAGAGTAGGTCGATCTCTAGTCCAAGAAGAGGTCACAAAGATTCCACAATATAAAAAGCTTGAGGAGACGGAGATTCCAGAAGAGCCAGAGATCCCAGAAGAGCCTGAAATTCCTGAGGAACCAGAAGAGCCTGAAATTCCTGAGGAACCAGAAGAGCCAGAGGTTCCTGAAGAACCGGAAGTTCCTGAGGAACCTGAGGAGCCACCAAAGGAGTCAGAAGGATCAAGTTTTGAATTCCCCTCGTGGATTCCAAGCTTCCCTTTTCCTGGTAATAATGGCGGTTTTCCAGAGACTGAAAAGACAAAACCTACAAGTGTTTCTGAGGAAACTTCTAGTGGTTCGAACAAGAAGCCATAGATCAATGAATTGAAAACATTAAGGGAATCTATATTCTGCTCTTGCTTGATTATTGATAAATAAAAGTACATTTGTAATTATAAGTTGGTTTGTGTTTTATGAAATACGAGAGAGTACTTATTAACTTATGGATTGTTGCAGTTTCATGTCATGTTTGGTCTCTGACGTCTCAATATTAAGTCTTTTACTATAACGTTTTGTAATTTATTTTTGAACTTCGTTTTTTGTCTCTCTCCCTAAGTTGGACTGGTAATGGGCCACTATTAAGCTTTCAATTCTCTCTTTTTTTTTGGGGGGAACGTAAGTGTTGTTAAGAAAACTTGGTAAAGCTCTCAACATCTGGTGTACGTTACACAGGTCGTAGAACTAAAAAAAAAGTAAACAAAAATCTATCAAAAGAAGTAAAGAAAATATAAGGATATAATTAGAGGTGGGCGTTCGGGTACCCGTTCGGGTTCGGGTCGGGTATTTCGGATTTTCGGGTATTTTGTTATAGGGATATAGAACCAGTTCGGGTATTTCTGTATTTCGGGTCGGGTTCGGATATTTTTAGTTCGGGTTCGGTTATTTCCGATCGGGTTCGGATATTTAGATTTTAGAAGAAATTAAAATAAAATTTTCAATTTTTTAAACTTTTTGTATTTAAAAATATAGATTTCACTTAACTGATTTTTCTATTTTTTATAGATTGAATGATTAATATATTTGGAGATAACATTTCAAAAATAAAAATATTAATTTGGCTATTGTTTTTAAACTTTGGATGTAACTTTTGTTAATACATGTATTTTAAATGAATATCAATTTTTTTTTCATAATTATATATATAATATATGATCTTAAAAATATGTATAACATCAATATAAATATTTTAAATAAAATGAAAGAGATATAAACTAGAAAAATAAGGGTAAGTATACATATGTTCGGTTATATTCGGATATCCATTCGGGTTCGGGTATTACCCGTTCGGGTTCGGATATCCAATCTCTCCTAACTTAATATCCGTTCGGGTATTTTACTACTTCGATTCGGATTTTTCAGGTTAGGTTCGGATGCCACTTCGGGTATCGGATAAAGTGCCTACCTCTAGATATAATTATGACTATTATCAGTCTTGAGTTAGGCAATAGACCCTAATTTCGTAAGGGCACTCATCTTAGCAAAGCTTAGTCTTCATTGATAACGTGAAGTTTATTTTTAAACATCATGTTCAGCAGTCTTATCGTAACATGTTTTAATGATAATTCTCAACTGATCACATAATTGTTTCCTAGAAATTTAGAAATTTTAAAGCACTTTGAAATCATATTGAAAATGGTAATCATATATCTCCTCTTGTGGTCTCACACGGTAACTACTATCTCATTTCTCATATGAGTCATATCAAATCAAACAAACCACATAAACAAGGTAACAAGAAATCAATCTTAAGAAGGAAAAAAATTCAAAAAGCAAGAAAGAAAACAAAAGGATGGGAAAAAGTAGTCGTCAAGGCAATTAAGCACTTAATCCCCGTGCATTTCTTTAATCATTCACTTGCTGCCCTTTTTCTTTTTCTTTTCTTTGTTCCCTTTCTCAACCAAATCCGCGGAATGCTACTCAAATTGTTAAATACTCATTAAAATAGAACTATGTATTATAGTTTAAAACTAAATGTAAAAAACGATTGGGCAATTGGTGGTTTCTTAGCTTAGGTACTGAACTAGTAGACAAAGCGAAGTTCTAATGTAATTTGATTTTTCTTCGACCTTTGAAGTCTGCTTTTTTAAATATATATGATCATCGTAAATGTTCCAAAACATCTTACCCACGCACCTAAAGGAAATAATTTGAAACAATAATTAAAGAAACCACCCAGGAAAAAAGTTAAAACTTACTTCCACTATTTGGCTAGATAATTATTTAAAACAGAAAAAAGTGAAAGAAGACCAAACATACGGGCTTTACTTTAACTAACAACTAAGAAATTATTACGTTTGTTGTAGTGTTACTTAATCGTGAGGGTTTGCCATTATATACGCCATGATTACTTCTATACACGTTCGCCCCCCTCGTCGTCTCACTGCCTCCATCTTACTAACAACAACAATTTTAATACTATGTATATCATTAATAACCAAATTTGTTACACAGATTTAGAACACAAACCTGGCAACTAGTAAAACCCCTAGAGTTTTTCAAAAACAAAAAAAACTAGTAAAACCCCTAGAGGGTAAAGCTAGCAGGAAACATGACTTTATCCATAGTCATAAGCCAAAAAAGTTACTTCTTTTACTGAATATTTTCTTACCTACTACATACTATATTTTTTTTGTCATCAAATACACAGATTCATATAGACTTTTCACACCAAACCAGTAGCTCTGCATCCATGTGAACGACAAAAGACGATTGTTGTCTCGCACTGCGTGCTAAACAATCCGCCCTTAAATTCTCCGTTCGTGATACATGAATGAGCTGTGAGCTATGGAAACTGCTTTGTAGACTCTTTATATCCTCCAGATAACTTGCGAACGCTGGCCACTCCTCTGGTTCCGAAAAAAACACATTACATTACACACTTTTCCATTTAAAATTGTACGGATCATTCTTTTAATTTTCGGTTGAGAACTTATGGACCATTCTAAATTGAGGATAGTGCAATCCGAATCCATCATTTGGTCATCCTCTTCCATTTTTTTTAAAAAAAAAAATTTTGTCTAAAACATCCTCTTCAAAATTATTGTTTCGTGAAGACCAATATAATATACGTAATTCCATCCATTTGGTTAGAAAACTAGAAAGTGGATGAGATATGAACTCGAACTAGAAACTAACGTAAAGACACATAAAAGAAAGCTGCTTAAATCATTAGAAACGAATTAATATTTCGAATCGGATTGAGGCATTCTATTTTTGTTGAAGTGAAACTATTATCTATATATCTTCTTTCTATTATTTATAGTACTATAATTTCATTATTCACCACTATGTGAAGAAGGGGTAAAATCGTCAAAAGAAAGGACCTCTATTATAAAGCAAAGCCTCTGCACTCGTCTTCTTCACTCCTCCCTTTTGAAAATATTTTCGTAAAAAAAAAAGAGTTACCTTGGCTTCCTCTGGATCTGGAAGATAAGATCTTTCACTTGCTTCCCAACTGTAAGTTAATGGATTTGCTTTTATTAAATGTTTTTGGATGTACACTTTGGTGTGGAATGAATGAGCTTAAATCCGTTAGTAAAATTGAGAGGGAATTAGTCTGGTTTGGATTTTGTTAGTAGATTAGTCTCTAAATAGCGAGAATTTGATTAGAATTGTACTTTTGTTCAATGATGCTAATCTTCTTCGTTCGGTGTTGATGATGATTAATTCGAATTTTTGACCTTCTCCTCATGTAACAGAACTCATCTCTCTCTGGATTACAACAGCATGTATTGGTTCACACGCTCTGTACGCAAAGTTGTCAGTTTGAATCTATATTGCCGTGTTATTCTGTAAATCTCATCTCTCTCTCTCTCTCTTACCTCAAAAATCTTTCTTCTCATTCTTCACCACACTTTTCTCTCTTCTGTTTATTATAAATCTCTCTCTCTCTCTCTAAATCATGGGATCCCAACGTTTCTACGTCTTCCATTGTGAACAATATAGGATCAGCTAAACAGTCTCAACTCTTTTCTTCTTTAGCTCTCCCTTTCTCTCTTCCCTTTTCTCTCAAACCCAACCCAAAGTGTTGTTTTGTAAAAGTTATGGTAAGCCAATCAGCTGGTCAGACAAGATTTCGAACCTTCAAGTACGAGAACAACGGTGACTCTAACAAACCTGCAGTTGTAGTAAGAGCTATTGTTTGCTTTCAACCCATGGCTAATTGTCAGGTCTGTTTCTGATTTTGATGCTCTCTTTGTTGCCACACACTTTAGTTCATAATCTTTATATGTACTTTATTTCTAATATTATTGTTTTTTTCTTTCAACTTTCAGGCTGAATACTTTAGACATATGCTCAAACCAGTGACGTAGTTTGGTTTGTGTGTGTGTTTCTGTTTTATCTTTCTACCTGGCATTTTCTCCCCCCTCCCCGTTTTGTTATATATTTTCTCTTACGATAAGAAGTGTATTTGCGTTCACCACATTGGTCTTGTTGCAACAACTAACTTCCACAATCGGTATGCTTTACTCTTTATCTTTCCTATCTTCATTTTTTTAAGTTATGTTGCTTCTGTTTATATACTAATTTTTTTTTAAGACATGTAAACTAAATTCATCCCTTTCTTTTTGCCTTTTTCTCTTGCAGTATTGTATTGTATTCCTCTAAAGTTTCCTTGGCCTTAAACTGCAAGAGTATGCCTCTTGATAACGGGCAACAGAAATGGTTGCCACTGGGCTTGAATACTCCTCAGCCTCAGGACATACCTACCGGGTCTTCCTGTCCTGTAACACCTTCCCCGGAACTCGGTAAAGTATATGCAGCTCAGCATCAGTTCCGCCGCTATCTGCAACCACCACCGTTCCAGGCCTTACTGTCCACTTGTGAAAAACAAGCTTCATGTTTGAACGGGCCTCCGTCTAACTGCGATGCTGCTCCAGAGAGGGCACTCAAGTCTTGTCAGAAAAGATTTCTAGTATTCGATCAGTCAGGAAACCAGACTCGCTTGTTACAGTGTGGCTTCCCTCCTTCTGTGGCTGCTGCAGATCCAGGGAAAATTCTCAGTTTTCTAAACCTAGAGAGAGGGTTAAGCAAAGATCATGCCGTTCCAGAAAAGATATTGCTCCATGAAGATCGTGTTAATGGAGGAGAAGAGTCGGAGATGCACGAAGACACTGAGGAAATCAACGCACTGTTGTATTCTGATGATGATGATGATTGCGAGAGTGATGATGATGATGAAGTAACGAGCACAGGTCACTCTCCATTCCCAGTTGAACAACAAGCGTGCAATAATAAAACAGAAGAAGAAGACGAAGAAGAACCGGATGAAACCGAAAGCTATGATGATGATGATGATGGTCCACGTCTTAAAAGGCAG
>NW_026619208.1:0-9316 GCF_000801105.2 Raphanus sativus | reverse complement strand
TATCTGTCTATCTATTTATTTATATTATTATTTATATCTATTTATTTATATTATTATTTATGATGATTATTATTTATGAAGTGATTTTGCTTACTTGTCACATCTTCCATTATTTTAACTAATTTTGCTTATTTGTCATTATTTATTGCGTATTGCTTATTTTTTTCATAATTTTAGCCAACGTCGCTATCGCGCTGCTTTTGTCGGAAAGCTCGGTGACGACGAGTTCGGTCACATGCTCGCCGGGATCTTGAAACAAAACGGCGTCTCCGCCGAAGGAGTCAACTTTGACACCGGAGCTAGGACGGCACTCGCGTTCGTGATGCTAAGATCCGACGGAGAACGTGAGTTCATGTTTTACCGGAACCCTAGCGCCGACATGCTCCTACGTCCCGATTAGCTTAATCTCGATCTAATGAAATCAGTACGTTACAATGACTTTTAAGTAAGTATTGTTATTGTATGTAACAGCTATCGATACTTAACGTGGTGGTCAAGTTAGCTTAACGAAGTGCTCTGTTTTGGCATTGCTACAAGCTGAATTTTTGTATGTAACGGTTGTTGATATATCTAACGTACAGGTCAAGTTAGGTCAACCAAGTTCTCTGTTTTGGCTTTCTTTTATAGTATAAGGTTTCGTATGCAACGTTTGCTGATAAACCTAACGTCGAAGTCATTTTAGGTTTACGAGATACTCTGTATTGACTTGGCTTTATTTTTGCAGGCTAAGGTGTTCCACTATGGATCAATAAGCCTCATCGTTGAGCCATGTAGATCTGCTCACCTGAAGGCCATGGAGGTGGCTGAAGAAGCTGGTGCGTTGCTCTCTTACGACCCAAACTTGAGGCTGCCTTTGTGGCCCTCGAAGGAGGAGGCTAAGGAGCTGATTCTTAGCATTTGGGACAAAGCTGAAGTGATCAAAGTCAGCGATGAAGAGCTTATGTTTTTGACTGGAGCTGATAACGTTGATGATGAGACTAATTTGTCTCTGTGGCATGATAACTTGAAACTTCTCTTGGTCACTTTGGGTGAAAAGGGTTGTAAATATTACACCAAGGTACATGGGTTTTGTTTCGAAAAGTTTCCTTTCGTGTGTATTTGATTGTACTAATGCTGTGTTATATATTATTGTAATGTAATGCTGTGTTATACATTGTTTTTATTTTGTGTAAGAATATACATAAGAACCTATTTTAGTAGCTTGTATTAGACAACCTCTATGGTAAGGTTAACATTCTCCTACCTTGGTCTTTGGATGACTTACTTTCGTAACTGTTTCAAATTTCGTTAAGGCTTCAACATCCATTTACGTGGCCAGATTCGCTACCGAATGATGCAGATGTTGTTGACATTAATCTAATTGTGCCAATGTAAAACTTGCAATATCAAGATATATGTTTATGGTAAGATTTTTCAAATATGGTGATAACTATTTTCTATATATGTGTTTATTTTTTATGCAAAGTTTCATAATATAGTAATATTGTATAACTAAAGATTTTTAGTGATTAAAACCTACAACTATTTTTGAATCGTAAAATAAACTCTCAATTATTTTAGTAGCTTGTAATAGACAACCTGTGATCATTGGTAAATTACGTAATGAAGTAGTAACGTTGTTTTGTTGTAAACCAAAACCCATGGCCGATATTATTGTACAAAAAAAAAAGTTCATATAACCGGCAACAAACAATGCTTATATTTATACAAGTCTCCCACCATGCATTGCATTAGCTAAACAACAGTATCTCCTGTTTTTTTTCCTCCGTATGCAAATACAATTACAAAAACTTGATAGATTAAACTGAATATAACAAAAACTGATATGTTGCCTTTTTCATCGCAGTTAGAGGAAGAAGATAAAAAATATTGCTCACCAGCGTTTAATATATAGGAGTGATTTTATAACTGGTCCTCTATGCATATACATATTGAGTCAATCATTCTACTTATTTATTACAAACTGATCTACAAGTCTGGATTCTGAATTTCACGTTTTACTTTTTGTTTTTGGTTTTGGTTTTGGTTTGGTGTTCAGACAATTGCTAAACCTGATGCTGAAGCACCTTTGACCAAAGCCAAGAGCTGAGTTGAGACGTGAGAGTCTCAGGCAGTTTTATCTTCATATTCTCCCTGCCTACAGTGACATTCTTTTGCTGCGCAGACAAAAAATTAAACGTGCCGTCTAATTGTAGAATCTATTGGATATCACATGAAAAGTTTATTCTTCGTACAAGGTACACCTCTGAAGGTGATCTTATGAACACAAGTCAAGTCTTTATAGATTTTATTCAAAAAAATAAGCAAGAGACAAAATGATAGTTCACACTTTTGTATGTATGTAAAAAGTGCTATTAAGACCAGTGGACTCAAAGGAAGCTTCACTTACGGCCCATGGTTTGTTCACTTGGTGGGAGCACCACAACGGTGGAGTGAGCGTTGAAACCCGGGTGAAGAACCTTCCTGCGGAGCTCACGGCCTTCTTGACAAAGGGCACATGTATGGCAAAGGAGGTGCGTCACAAAGTCACAAGTCGTCTCCATATGTTCTCTTTGCATTTCGTCCTCTATGCAGCTACCGCAGCAACCACACGACCTGTTCATCGCCTCAAAGCTTCCCTGTATTTTCACCCAAAAATACAACAAAAGATGGGTTCAGGAGATGCGATTTCTCATTAGAAGAAACGATAATAGGAAGACAAAACAAAACAAAAAGAGGTGCAAAATGAGAGTATCCTAATAGACAGCCCCCTATAACTAGGCGACAATGGTACAAAAGTTACAATCACTTGGGGCTAAGTCCTTACTCATCATCATCGTACAAGCAATCAAGAACATATACAAAGACGTGAGTTGATCAATATCTTCTCAAAGAACAACCCTTTGTTCTCTCAAATTCACATACCTCAAGGTTAAACTTGCGGCGAATGGCAGAACGGCTGGAATAAGAGAACCACGGAGCAAGACAGTTCCACCCAAACAAAGAGTTACCAATAAAGTACAGTCCTGAATACGTCAAGCAGTGGTTCGTAAACGTTCCAGGAACAGCAGAACCAAGCCTCTCTGCATTAGTTCCATACAATACACAAGGAGCCACACTCCCAAGAAGACCTAACAAAATAAAGCCATTACCATCATCATCATCAAAGCTACATAACATCTAACCTTTAGAACGATCTAAAGACTGACACTTTCAAACAAATTACAATCAGTTCACTTCCAATTTCATTCGATTTCAAAATTCCCCCAATTCCAAAACCCTAATTATAGAAACCACTCACAAACTTCGAGATCGCTGCTGCAGAACTCATCGTTCCGGCCGAGACAGGAGAACAGGCCGGAGTTCCACTGGTTTCTCCCGATCGGCTCGCCGATCACGCTCCCGTCGCTCACCGGCAATCCATCCGCCGTCCAGCCGTATTCCTCCGCCGCGGGAGGAGGCACAATCGGCGCCGTCTTGGTGGTGTCCCCTTTCGAGGAGATCTTGGTGCCGTTCACTTGCAAGAGAGGACTCGATTCCTCATGATGGTCCTCGTCGTCGCCGCATCGATGAGCTTCGCGGTTGTTGTCTTCTCCCGCCATATTTACTAACAAACTTTCAAGATCTGAAAGAGAAAAAATAGACTTTAAATTATTTATTACGCGTGCCCGTTCTTCTACGCGTTAAGTAATTTGAATTAGAAATAGTCAACAGACACACACCGGACCATAGTGATATTTTAAGAAATATCTCGGCCCATCTAAGGTCTTTGGGGGGAATTTAATCTTCTCTGCTTTTGACAAGTATCATCCCCATATTTTTTTTTCTCATTAAAAAATGACATATCTCACTTAATTATGAAATGTATAATCTTTGTTATAAATCTTTTATATTTTAAAAAGAAACATTACATTATTTTATCTATCACACATGTCATCACTAAAATTATTTTCAGAATCATTAGAGAATTAGGTTAGTCCATCTAAATATATAATATATTTTATTAAACTAATCATAGATTAATTATTAATATACAAAATAATATTTTATTTTTTATTTAAATAAAATTAACGGAATTAATTAATATGATTAAAATATATATGGCAATTAATGATTTTGAATGATAAAGATTTGGTAAAAACATTAATATCTTTCATCATTTTGTTTTATTATATTATTAAAATAAATTAAAAAATCATATTTACCCATACAATAAAAGTTTAGTTTTTATATGTTATATTTTGAATTTTAAAAATGAATTTATATTAAGTACCATTTTATCTATTACAAAATAGTTATACTAAAGCCCTGTTCTTTACGTTGACGCGGACGCAGCGTCAAGCGGCTATAATTAATAAACAAGATGAGGAAATTTAATCGCAGCGTCCGTAGTAAGTTGCCGCCGGCGACTATCGCTAGTGATAGTGTCCGTGTTTTATGGACGCTGTAAATATTAACGGTTGACGCCGGCGCTGCGTCACAAATATTATTATCTTTTAACTCTCTGTTCTGACTTGTTGCTGACCTGGAATTTGAAGTCTTTTTATATTTTGTTGCCGCTCGGTGCTGCGTCCGCGTCTCAAAAACGAACATGGCTTAAGTGCATATTCAGTTATATTTTTGATTATTTACATTAATTTATTTAATTGGTAAAATTTCTAAAAAAAAATATAGGGAAACTAATAAAAAATATATTTTAACTGTAAATTTTAATTTTAGTTTTAGTAATAAAAAATCTGTTGAAAAAATCTAACATTTTTTTTTAATTTATCGTTAGTGATTAAAATATCATTCACCTTTTAAAATTATTAGAATTGATAAATTATGTAATAAGTTTTACAAAGTAAAATTGTTAACATATGTTAAATTTTTATATTTAGAAAAATATATTATTTTTATTTATTTTTAAAATGACAGCAACATATTATCTAAAATGATTATATACAAAGTAGTATAAAAAATTATATTTGAAAAGTTACCTTCATGGATATGCGGGTCAAAATCTAGTTTTGACTTAAACAATCTGACATACATTAAAAAGGGACGGTCTAACTTGGATTAATTTATTATGGTGAGAAAATAAATTAGTGTGTTAAAAATGCTCTAACTTTGAAACTTCTTCAAGACAAATAGAATAGCAATTATTTTACTTTTTTTTACATGAGCACTGTAATTATCTTTACTTTAGATTGTTTTTTTAAACTATGTTAAATAGAAATGATGTAAAAAAAACTATGTCAAATATGATAGTACATTACAATAATTCATGTTGTACATACTTTCAGTATATTTTATATATTGGTTGTTCACAAGAGAATAACATCAATAGAAAAATAAAAAAAATATGAACTATTATATTTTTCTTTAAGTTTTAACGATAAGATAATTTAACCTCTAACAAAAGAATAATAATGAATTTTGGTATTACTTTTAACTCAAACTAATCCATTACCTAAAATACTTATTTTAATATGGTTTTACTTGGTGACATGAATTACAGTTGATTAGGTCTGAATTAGGTAAAAAATACAATTAGGAGAGGTTATTATCATCACAATCGACCGTTTGAAATCCTTCAATTATCTTACGAGAGCGATGATGGTGGATCTCGCTAAGGCATTCAAGTGAGATAGACGCCGATAAAATCGGTAGAAGTCATGATTTTCACCGTAGCAGGTTCTGCTTCGGTTTCAAAGGAGACATGAAGGATCCAGAAACTGAATCTTCTTTCTATATTAATTATGAGAATTAGCCTCAAGCTACCTTTATAATGAGTTAAAATGTTATTTTTAAATGTTTCTTAACTAAAGTTCCTAGACTAAAAAGTTTGACCATGTACGTTAATTAAAAAACAAGTAATATTTGTATAACATTTATTGAACTAACATAAATGATCGTCGACCTCTGCGTTACTATACATTCTACTATGTATATTTAACTCATTCAACAATTACAAACAACATCATGTTAGCTCAAACACTCTCTTGTACCCCAAAAATGGATATTCCAAAACGATACCTATCACTTTTCATATTGATTATATTTGTAACTA
The DNA here is from genome assembly GCF_000801105.2 of Raphanus sativus. Lineage (NCBI taxonomy): Eukaryota > Viridiplantae > Streptophyta > Magnoliopsida > Brassicales > Brassicaceae > Raphanus > Raphanus sativus. Next base: position 3,285 of record NW_026619208.1, on the reverse strand, counting down.
TAGATCTATCACATGCTGAGATAGAAGTAGCAATCAAGAACGATTTTGGTAGTAGATTGCAGTTTCATTGTAAATCAAAGGACATTGATCTTGGTAAACAGATATTGCCAATTGGTGGAGTGTGGGCATTTAATTTTCAACGTAATTTCTTTGGAAGGTCATTGTTTTTCTGTTCCTTTGATTTACCAAATGGAAGGCGTTGGTTCGACATATATAAAGAGCCCCGAGATTTTGGTGGTATCTTGTGGGTTGATTATATGTGGCAGATAAAACCACATGGACTTTGTAAGTCCGTTTTCAGCAACGGTGAGCTTCAAACACAGAATCAGGAATGTTTTAACTGGAATAAAAATTAGTTCTTAAAAAAGACATAACCAAGATGAAAGTAATACATATTGTCTTTTCTGTGATTCACAAACCTCGAATATATTATAAAATCAAACATATCAATATTTTTGTTACTTTAATTTTTAAGTTGATATTGTTGATATATTTTAAATCATTCGGTACAAGAAATAGCAAGGATCTCACTGGTTTATACTAACAAAAAAATGAAACCACTTTGTAAATATGTAACTTCGATTGCAAAAAATAAAGATAACTTCGATTGCAAAAAACTGTCTTTATGTTTTCAAAACCGAATAAACTAGGTTTGTAAAGTGGAAACGTAAGTTTCCAAAATAAAAATTTCAAAAAATAAATTTCCAATGAATTTTCACAAGTTTCCAAGAGATTCCGATTTCAAAACGTTTCTAAAACGTGAAACATACATTCATCCGAGTTTCCATGCAATCTAGTCAATATGAATCTAGATATCTATAAAAAAAGACTCATGTGTATATATATGTTTATGTCATAATTTATTTTTTTGGAAGGTTTGTATATTGATTCTGATATGAATAAAATTGTTTGCTGAACAGATTTATGCAGAAGAGGACTCTAAATTGTCAAACTAATATCAATAAATATTATAGAGATGAGAAAAAGGGGTTATAATCGATCCAAATATAAAAACAAACTAACATTTTATTTATCTTATGAAGATAAGTGTTTAGAGTCGATCTAGGATCCTGAAAACATAAATTATTAGTATTGCACAACGTGAATCTATGATTTTACTTGTAAGTTATGTTTATATATAACATGATTATATCTAGTTTGAATCATGATGGAGCCACCACGATTATATATCTAGGCGATTATAAGTTATGAACCAAGGTGATTTCCTCAGTTGTCAAAACCATACGAGTTAGGCGATATGAGGCTCTCTACGTACGTATTTTCGACATGGAAACGCTCAAAATTGTACAACACCATGTCTCCTCCAAGAAGCACCAGAAGAACCTCCGCACTGTTCTTGGTCGAAGTACACACCGGTTTCATCAACCTGTGCAACAAGCTGATCCGGATTCTGGTCCATGAACTTGCTACACCGAACTCATTCATCACCCAAATATCATCATGCAACAACTCCCGGCAACTATTGACCACGCATAGACGTTCGTTGAGATTCCCGACCACAAAGTCTTTGAAACTATTCGGACAATCCTCCGCTTCTTCATCAGGAAAAGGCATCTCTCGAAACTCTTCGGTTATAATATCAAATGCTAATATCAATCTCTGCTTGTGATTACCACGAGTGAACACCACCCAGTGGATTACACCGTTTAGATTCACACCGGGACGACGGGAGCGGTTGATGCGTTGATAACTCAAATCACAGATCCATCTCCACGAGTTTGACTTCAAGGAGTAGACGCAAGCGTAGAGAAAATTGTGCCTATCAGAAACAAGCTTCACTACTTTGTAATCATCGGTGAGATGATCGAAGCCAAATCCATAAGACTGGAAATTTTCTCTATACCTGGAAGGCACAGACTGAGGTAATAATAGCTTGGATTCTTTGGTGGTTGGGTTATACAAAGAAACAACGTCTTCATCTTCATGTGGAGAAATACACACTAAACCGTTGGAGATTCCGACGAGCTGAACCCAAATTCCTCTGCATTGTTCTACAGTCACCTCAAAGATCTCGCCATTCTTGTCGACCAGACTAATAACGCTTTTAAGCGGATAAATGAGTTCCACATTTATCCCATCTCGATATTGATCTGACCGGCAGTCTGATCAGAATTTCCCTGATGATCTCTGGAGGAAGTTCCCGCGAGGTTGATCTCTTGTCTGATTTTCTCCATTTGCGCCAAATAGGGATGAAGCAAGTCGGTTTGAGTTTCCGGGAGAAAGGATTCCACGCGCACAGTCTCGAACGTTGGTGGCGTTCCGTTGCATCTTTGGCCGACCGATCAGCTTCGGGCTTGGGTTTATTCGACCGGTTTATCTTCGCTTGACCCATGATCCGAGTCACTTTATAGGTGAAGACGGTTCTTGTGTCTCCGCCGCATTTTTCGACCGGCAAAATATAGGTTCTCTTCTCGAACTTGAACTCCACTCTGCCTCATGTTTAAGTTGACAAAAGTCTCAAGTCAATTCTTAAAAAAAAAAACAAAAATAGGGCTGTTTTTTTTTTAAAATGTAACTTTGATACTCTTTTGTCATAAAATAAATCATTAAAAAAAGAAAAAATTGGCAAATTGGGCAAATCGCAAGTTTGAAATTAGGGAATTGGGCGACTTCAAGTTTAAATTAGCTAATTGGGCAACTTTTTGCATTTGCCCATGTAAACTTATGTCTAAATATCCTTTGATACCTTTGTCAGATTCATTATTTACATCTTTGCCATTTCAATTAAAATATATCTAAAATAAAATTTGTCACATCACCTCTCTCATTCTTTAATTTGTCACACCACCTCTCTCTCATTCTTTTTCTCTTTCCTTCTTTTTCTCTCTCCTTCTTTTCCACACCACCAACCATCATCTACGAAAATCATCTCTCTCTCCTTATTTTCCTCTCATCTTCTTTTTCTCTCTCATTTTTTTCTACACCACCACCTTTACAGTTAAATTAACTGAAGAAGAAAAATAATGTTTTCTTTAACTGAAGAATAAGAAACCATTACGCTCATGTACACTCCAAGCCCCTGTTTATGAAATTTATACATATGACACCTAAATGTAATATTTATACACTAAAAATGATTAAAATGAATGCTTAATATCATACAAAAATACTATATATCATTTATTAATTATTAAAAGTATAAATACTAAAAATGTTTATTAAAATTTAAAAATTGATTTCTTAAAAGTAATCTAATGGGAAAAATTATCTAGGTTAGATTTCGATTTTATTGAAATTTATTGTAACTGTATTACATATTACATT
>NW_026619207.1:0-9320 GCF_000801105.2 Raphanus sativus | reverse complement strand
TCTAGTACTTGTACCAACGGCCTTCTCTGGTTAACCAAGTAAACCAAATCATATCGGCATGCAGAACACAATGCCGTCAAGTCAACTAAACAGTGTTTTGAAATGTAATATTTTCTTTATAATGTGATAGAACCTCAATTTTATTTAATATATTATATTTTTATAGTGCCTACTTGTTTAAGCGAAGGTAATTTTTTTAAAGAAAATTATCATTAAAATAGTATGATGCAGTCGAAAAAAATAATGATTGGTACTAATAGAAGTAGACAAAATGACATTGAATCGAGAAAACCAAACAGCGGAAAAAATAGTACCAAATTTAAACTGGTTAAATATTCAAGCGGGTTCAAGACTTTGATATCTAGAGAATCATAACATAATCCGACTTGAAACGTACAAAAATATTTGAGAGAATTGGAAAAAAGAGACATATTATTTTTTTGTTTGTCACTTTAAGACTTTTCATATTTTTGGCAATTTTGGACTTATTTTACCCTTGGTTGATGAGAAAAATAGTAAACTTAAATAAAAAAATATACAAAAATATGAAAACTATTGTAAACATAAGTATGACAATTTATATATTTTAAGTTTTTTAAAAAAAAATTGGAATCATATTTTATTTTACTTTCTAACCCAGGTTAGAATACACATTCTGGTGATCTATTTTACCTAGAAATCGAAATATAAGTTTTATACATCGATATATCCTTGGTATAAAACGTTATGTAGATTTCCTTGTCATATATATCTTAGGTACATTTTGTGACGTTTCAATCTAGCAAGATCTCTTCACTATACCTGAGGTTATATAACGATAAATAACCACAACTCTACGATATACCTTACGTACTTTTTGTGAAATTAAGGTCATGTACCTTTTAACTTATGTGACGTCTTAGATAGAATAGGTCTCCCACGTTCTGTACATTGTTAAGGCCTAGGTATGATACGTTTTCTAGGCAAATCCGAAAAATATGGAAACTTCCATATTCAGTTATAGATGTTTCCTAAATCTATCCCTAAATATCTTGGAGAATATTTTCTCCATGATATTCTCTTCCTCCCACGATCTCTTAATCGATGATCCCATCTTCTATTCTTCTTCCTCCCTATTCCATTCTCTTCTCTCTTCTCTCCATCATTACAACATGGTTCTAATCTATGTTAAATCTGGTGAATGGATGTGTAGTTGCAGCGACCAGTGGAGTTTCATGGTAGACAAAGCAAGGCGTGGTCGAATGATACCATTAGAGACTACTACTTTGTTGGAGCACCTCAAGATCATGGTGTGTGAGGATTATGGCGTGGAACCTGATTCCGTTAATGCAGAGTTCAGCTATGAGATGGTGGATCAAAGAGGGAATCCTCCCATAATAATCAGCAATGATCGACAAGTATCTAACTTTGTGGCCTATGCGAAGAAGGGTTCGTCTACAACCTTGTGTGTCACGTTCGCTAGTAGCGGTGTAAATCAAAAGGAACGCGTCAATATCGATTTGAATAAGGAGCCGTGTGATTCAAGTAATGTTGATGACGAGGAAGATCCTGACAGAAATCGAGCAGAGTTTGTCAAAACTTCAAAGGAGTCTTGCGTTAGAAGGAAGGATCATGTCGCTGCGGATGCTTGCGGTGATGCCGGTTTAAGGAGTGAAAATAATGGAGATAGTGAAAAGGATGATCGAACTTGGAGCGGAGATTTCGTGAAGAAGAATCAAATTTTCAGAAATAAAAAGGTTTTGAAGGCAACACTGGAGATTTGGGCGATGAAGCATAATTTCGATTTCATTGTTAAGAAGTCTACAAAAAAATGGTGGTATATTCGATGTAAGGATGCATTGTGCAACTGGTCTGTGCGTGCGGAATGTCTGGATGGGTCTACATATTTCATGATCAACAAGTGTGAGGCAAGACATTCATGTGCTCCTTCAAAGAAAAGCAAATTCGGAAAGACCGCGTCGGCAAGAACAATTGGGAGACTGATACAACATCGATTTGATGATGCAAATGATGGACCCAAAGCAAACGAGATCATTAAATTCATGAGAATGGAGCATAGTTGTGAGATCAGTTATTGGCACGCATGGGAAGTTCGTGAGTTTGCAATTGCAGCTGCTAGAGGTATACCAGATGAGAGCTATGCAAAAATACCAAAATATTTGCATATGATCAAAGAAGCTAATCCTGGTACACATACTGAATATGAAAACTACAGAGAAGGGGAGATTCCTCTATCTATTTATCTCGTTTGGGCAATCAGTTAGAGGGTTCTACAATGCAATGCGTAGGGTGATTGTTGTCGATGGAACTTTTCTGAAAAATAAATACAAAGGAGTTCTCCTTGTTGCTACTGCTGTTGATGGTAACTCTAATTTGTATCCGATTGCATTTGGGGTTGTTGATTCTGATTCATGGGGGTGGTTCTTTAGACAGTTGAGCGTGGTTGTAGCTGACTCCAAGGACTTGGCTTTTATTTCTGATAGAAATGCATCGATCGCTAAAGCGATTGGGACTGTCTACCCTCAATCAACACATGGAATTTGCATTCATCACTTGCTGACCAATGTGGTTAAATCGTTTAAGGGAAAGGGTTGGACAGCGTTGGTCGAACAGGCTTCAAAGGCATATAGGTACTCTGAATTTCAGGAACGTATGACCGAAATTTTTGATATGAGTCCAGAGCTCGGGAGATATCTACAGGAGGCTGATGTGCGAAAATGGAGTCGTTCTCTCTTCCCTAGTTCCAGGTATGACATTAGGACCACAAACCCCGCAGAGTCGATAAATTCTCTTTTGAGAATACCTAGAGAATATCCGGTTATTCCGTTGCTGGATAGTATAAGGGAATTTATGACTCGATGGTTCTACGAGCGTCACCTGTTAAGCTCGAAGCATCTTGATCCTTTAACCGTCAAGGTCGAAAAAAAGATTGATAGGAGAATTGTCAAGGCAAAAGGATTTCAGGTTTACAAGATTGACAACTTCAGATCGCTTGTGAAAGGAGACATATATGAATGTCATGTTGATTTGGAGAATAGAACATGCACATGTGGGAAGTACGATATAGGAAAAATACCTTGCCGACACGCCATTCCTGCCATTTATTCACGAGGTATGGAAGTTTAAACACATGAGTATATGACCTATTTTGTTATTTTTCAGCATATAGACTCTACTGAAGCCCAAATCTTTGTTGACACAGGTAGAGAAGTACACACTTTCACTGACGTTTTATACACAACTGCAACTTGGAGAACAGCCTATTCGGAGTCCATTAATCCAATAGCAGTCCCACAGTCTGAGTGGAATGTCCCAGCTGAGGTTGACTTTGCAAAACTTTTACCACCAGAGTCAAGAAAGAGTGCTGGTCGACCAGTAAAGAGAAGGTATGAAACAGTAGAAGACAAGATCAAATCTTCTCAAGGATCAAGCAAGGGTAAAAAGCACAAGTGCAGCCGTTGTGGTAACGAAGGACACAAGAGAGGAACTTGCGATTTACCCAGTTAGCATTTACGTTTCTTCTTAGAGATCTCCTTATTTCTCTGCTTTTTTGTTTTGTTTTACTCTTGACTACGTCCTTGCTTGACAATTTCGTATTTGCAACACTCTTGAGACATTATTGGTTTTACTAGATGATTATCCCCAAGAAAGAAAGAACAAGAACCATAGTCTAACAATTATTTGAAAGAGAAAACAGAACAAATTGAGGCAGCATATGACCATCATGCATAGGTAATGTACATGAGGACCATCACCAAACAACACAGAAACAAAGCTTTTGTCATCTTTAACTCGGTAATGCATTTAATGGTCTTCTCTTCGCTACGTGCAACAGCATATTCCATCTCATCAATTTTACTCTCATGGCGTTTCAGCATTGCCTCACAAGCTCTCATTGATCTCTGAAATTCAGAATTGTCAACGAGGAGGACGTCAAACAGGTCTTCGAAGTCTTCAATCTCCTCAACAACTGACTTATCAGTCCATTTGAACAAGTGGGTTTTGTCCTTCATCAAAAACATCGAACAAACAGTTAGATTAAAACAAGGAAAAAGGTATATGATTATAGGACTAACCTTCTCAGATCCCATCAGACAACAATGGAATAATCTTCCCGGATTTCTAACGGTTCTCGAGGTGTAACACGACACAGCCTCACCGCACTTGCATCGTGTGGGAATTCCGCGGTCTTTGGCTACTCGAGCTGTTGAATTGGAAGAAGAATTGATCGAACTCATGATTGAGTCGTTCTCCATATTTGTCGCCGCTGTATATTTCTCTGTCGAAGAAGAATGAGGAAGAAAAGAGAGTAGGTCAAAAAATTAGACAAAACGGCGCCGTTTCATACACCTATAACGTGTATTATACCTAAGGTATATCAGAAAAAAAAAACAAAATTTTCGAGTATATCACACTTCTAGATCGTTTGTAGTTTAACTTTGAATCCTCTAAACAAGTGTTAAAACATGAATCAAAGAAGGAGATAATGTTCGAAAATTATTGATAATTTTATATAATTAATTATTTAAGTGATCAATCTACATAATAAGTGAATAGATCAGGGTATGTTTAGATCAGGGTATGTTTAGGTTCAAAACACTTAAGGGTCTGTTTAGGAATAATGGTTTCCAAATAAATTTAGGGTATGTTTAGGGTATTATAAGGGTTACTAAATTTAGGGTATGTTTAGGGATAATGGTTTCCAAATAACTTTAGGGTATGTTTAGGGTATTATAAGGATTACTAAATTTAGGGTATGTTTAGGGTAATGGTTTCCAAATAACTTTAGGGGTTTGTTTAGGGTATTTTAAGGGCTACCATATTTTTCCTAAAAAAAATACTTCATTGAAATGCAAAGTTAGAGTTATCAAATGTTTCATAAAAGAATAAAAACCTAGAGTTTTGCCTCATAATTCAAAAAAAAAACCAAAGCATTAGTTAGACACTATTAGTCTTCTTCCAGATCGAAGACCTGAGACCTCTCCCATGGTGAAGGCACATAGGTTTTCATAACCTCAGCATAAACAGGATCGTGTGTAGCCTCCCATAATTCCACGCCAATCTTCTGTCTGCAACCTTGAATTATTTCGTCATTCACTAAGTTGATGTCGAGACCAAGCAGATGGCATTCCAAGTATTTGAGTGCGTACGCACCGCAATCACAACAAGACTTGTTCAATCTCTTTTGCACAGGCACATCGACGATAGTGTATGGTGACAGGTGTAGCTTCTTCGATCCAGGTGGTGCAACGGCCTTCACTATCCTAGGAATCATAGCAGCAAACTTCTCAACGTATTGCCTATTCCTATTCCCACCGCAATCAAAGGCGAACACTTTTCTTTCAATGATGTCGACGCAGACAGCAATCCAGTGGTTACCTGCGTTGGACAGTATAAAACTTGGATCAGAGAAGGAAATTTAAAATAGAAAACGTCTAGAGGAGAGGATGATTACCATTTACAAACAGAGGACAGTAGAGACGATCAACATCGACTCCCCAAACTTCATTAGTCCGCCCATGAGATGGAATCTCTCCTCTCCCGTATGATAAAAGGAATTCTGGCAGTTTATAGGACTTTTTGTCGGGATGGAAAACGTTGTATGCAGCTTCAATTTGGAGGCAGAACAAAGCGGTCATAAAAGCAACACGGGTTGGCGCCCAACGCTTCAACGTTGTCTTGACTCGCCATATAAACATAAAGTCATCCATTTCCTGAATATTCACAAAAAATATAAGTTGCAGCAAAGAAGATGTGCAATGAAGATATTGAAACAAATGATTACCTCGTTTCCAAGCCATTTTCCTGCGCATACTATCCTTTGTGCGACAGTCATATTGAAACACAAAGGACCTATTTGTAAAGGTACGGGCTTCATAGACCATTCGTGGAATCCTTGCCATGATTCTTCAGAGAAATAATACAGCGACGACTGCGGAGAACCATCTTGGGGCAAATCTTCATCGGTAAGCTTAAGTCTAGACCATTTCTTCCAATGTGAAGGTTGAACTGTATTGTCTTTACGAGCTTTAGCCTTGCTCGAACCTCGAAATGAAGTCATTGGAGTCCACCAGTCATCTGCCTTGGCTGTCTGAGATGGATCAAAGTCGGTCACATGAGACGCATGAGAAAGCCCTTCGACGCCTTGCGTACTGATTCCACGAAAGCTAGCCTCTTCTTGAGTGAAATTAAGATCCACTAGACTCTGTGAAAATAAAAAAATTTAAACCAAAATTTATACAATTATAATACATACCAAGCTCATAACCAAGGATCATATTTTTTAAAAAGTTTCACAACCATTCCATTACAAAACCATAAGACAACCATTACATAATTCCAATATTACACATAACAAAATACATAAAGGACTGATGAAATACATAGTTCCAATATTACACATAACAAAACCATAAGACAAACAAGACACTAAACCAAACCGAGACCTTAGCGATGACTAACAAGTGCAGTCACAAACAAACAAGAGAAAATAACATTAAAGGAGTGATGAAGACTAGTTTTTCTTTACCCCGCGTGTGGACCTCCTCAACGATGGCTGCTGGGTCGTCGTTGTCTTGCTCGGAGAAGGCGTCTCTCCATCCTCAACTTCAACGCAGGGTTCCTTAGTTGGAGCTTTTAGCCGATGTTCCAATTGCTCTAATTTCTCATCCATCTTCTTCTCCATCCTTTGCTCCATTGCAGAGATATTCTGCTCAAACAACTGCGCCATAAAAGCCTTCATGTCTTCATTAAAAGATGGTTGCTTCGATCCACCATTGAGAACCTTATGCTTCCTTTTTTCCATACCACGATCTGGAAGCCTTTTTTTACCCTGCTTTGATGTATCGCCTAGGCTCGTTGATCCTCTTGGAGTCTGAAAAGTTTCATCACTCTCATCTGTCTCAGCTGCTTCATCATTCACTCCCTCTTCACCATTCACATTTGCTTCATCAGGCTGATATAGAGATTCCTCTACAGCTTCTTCGAAATCCCAAACATGCTGAGTGAAGTCATTCTTTGCGGAAATCAGCTCCATCAGACCCTTGATTCTTTCATCCTCCACATCATCTCTGCGGAAATCAATACTCTGGATAATATCCATATTCTCTGTCCATGAGATGAATGGATACATGTCATCCTACACAAAAAAATAATGAAAGTTAGATCCTACAAATTTATTTCAAACCAGATGGAGTCATAAAAACAAGTGATACTTACCTCAGCTGTAAAAATCTCCTCCAACCGATTGGTCTCTTGATATGACACCTTTCCAGCTCCCATCCAGTTGATGCATCTAGGACCATCCGCAAAAGCTTTGTCCAGTTTCTTACCACAAAGCTTTCCAATCTTTGGTACAGCTTCCATTGCCCAAATCTGCAAGGCGTAAGAGAATCCATCTAAGACATAACTACTTGTCCTCTCCTTCAGTTTGTAGCGGTTCTTGGCTATTGACTCGCAGAGAAGATCATAAGAAGCAACTCCCCAAGGATACTTTCGAACCTTCTCAAGATCCATGACCACCTTGATGTATTTGAGAGGGATATTCTGCTTCTCATCTCTCGCTAAAACGACACAAAGAATGAAGGCAAGGTAGATCAGCCGTATGCGATCTGCATTCTTCCACTTCTTGACAGAGTCCTTGTCCTTATTCCACAGATCGAAGAGTGTAACTGTCTCGTCTTTCCTCCTCAAAACCCTGCTCCAGAAACCACCATCAAATTTCCACTCTTCAAACTCCGAAAGGGAGATACTCGTGTTAAACTCAAACCCGGTTACTGCGTGGTACTCTTGAAGTGAGAATCGAAGTGGTCTCCTCGCAAAGACAAACCAAAGCTCGTGAAGCTTGTAAGTCACCAGCTCCCTGCACAAGAAGCTGTGTACCACTCTCGCCGAGTACCCGAGACCGTTTTCATGAAGCTTAAAAATCTGAGCAAACACCGGATCTTTCTTCACAACATCCAGCTCCTTTGGCATCCACGCTGTGCACTTCTTAATTATGTAGTCGATCCTGCAGTTGTTATTGATCTGAGACACCTGAGGCTCTTCGCCCTCCTTAAAAAGCCTCTTTGGTAACTCCTCCGACATATCTACAAGGCATGAGATCATCATTAGTTCAATTTGTAAAATATCAATATCATCAGGAACGATGAGATCAAAATAAAACTGTTTTTACATTTACATTCTCTCTTTCCTAGAATCGATCAATAAACAAGTCACATATCTATTCAATAACCATTTTTCCAATCGAAGAACAACAAACTAACAATTGAAATAATGTGGGTAATGAGAGCAGAAACAAACAAAATCCTATTCTAGAAGCATTTTTCCAATCGGACAACAACAAAGTAAGAATATAAACACTACAAGAACAACTACTCTACATTCAAATCGGACAACAAAAGCCCTACATATCAAAGAACAACTACTCAACTACTCTACATTACAAACTTATAAACCTCAAGATCAGACAACAACTAAGCCAACATATCAAGAACCAACTAAGCCGAAAAGTAAATACAATCGAAAACATTAATATGTAAAGAGAAAAGCGTGGTGTATAAGATTATAAACCAACAAGTAAATTAATTTACTTTAAGAAAATATCCAAATCGAGAATCACAAAATCTAGGTCAAAATCGACAATCACAAAACCTAGGTCAAGAAATAAAATTGAAGTAATCGAATACATAATGTGAAGAAACCTCCTAATATTGACGGAATTGATGGAAGAACCCACCGATTTTGACTTTACCCGATGAAACAACTCAAAGAAGGAAGTATCGATTGTGTTCCTTCGGTGTGGTCGAAGAGGAAGATGAGGAACAAGAGGGTAGGACTTTTTGTAGGAGAGATGAAGAGAGCGTTGGAGAGGAGAAGGATTGAGCAGGAGAAGAGATGAAACTACTCTTCAATCGCCATAGATGGAGCTCGGCGGAGAAGAAGGGTGAAAAATAAAATAGAAAGGGGATTTAGGGTAAGGGAGTAAATCGATGCCCCTTTGGATTTTTTTTTTTACTTTTTAAATTTTACTTTTTTAATTTATTAGAAAATCTAAATGCATTTAAAATTAATTACGAAAATCTAAAAAATATATTATAAATCTACTTTATCAATAATTAAAGGGCATTAGGGTATTTACAAGGTTTCAAAATCCTATTTTCCTAAACAATCTAACTAAAATCCTAATGTGACAAATAGGAGAAAAAAGTGGATCTATTTCCCAATTTTCTCTTATATTATTAAACACTAACACGTTCAATTTCTATCTAACAAAAACAGTTACTTCTTTTTTTCACAACAAAGCTCCATTAACAGAAACC